>NW_015153682.1:0-2275 GCF_000732505.1 Cyprinodon variegatus | reverse complement strand
TGCAAGACATTGTTCAAAGTTCCCACGGACCCTGAACTAACCTCTGAACTTCCCTTCTCACTTCCAGTTCCGGTTCACCAGCCCTCTGAGTTACCGATCACCTTATTAATAATTTCAATAAAGCTGTTAAATTTTCACTCTGGTTCTCTGAGTGGTTTCCTGCTTTTGGGTCAGATCTCTTAAAAACATCATGACATGGAGATAGACTTTGTAAAAAGGATGGAAATGTCCATGGTGAATACAGTCTTTCAGAATAGGCAGGAACACATGGTGACTTGAGCTTGAAAGGATCAGTTTAGGCAACTGGACGTGAAATTTTCTAGAAGACTTTTCATGTCTCATCCAGGAGGCTTCTTCAGTTTTCAGTAGTGGTGGGGACTACTGAGATCAACATACTGTAGGTGTAACAAAGAATTAGGGGGAACAAAGGTGGCTCTGATCCCTCCCACTGGATTGGCCACGAAGGTCACCTGAGGGGTATTAATGGCCATTAGGGGGTTCTGATTGGTCGTTAACTCCCTCATCAGACACTTAGACAGGTACGGGGCACTGCAGGCTAACAAAAGAAGCCAAACGTCCCCCATTCCAAAGGGGTGGACCCCTTTGTGCAATTTGCATGTTTTCTAAACAAAAACAAGGCTTTGTTGGGCTACTGTATAAAGCCTCAAACTCAACGCGATTCCTGGCATTTTGAATTGAAAAAGCTTCTTGGATGGGAAGAGAAACGTCGTCAAACTTGGAAACAAAGTCCAGTGGATGGATTTTTTTTCTTTTTTTTGGAATCCCTCGTCAGTGGTTACATTTACATCCCCTACTGCAGTGTGAGTCAGGTAAGGGCAGGTGAGATGCGAGTCTTCTGGGTATTGTTACTTAAACTTCTTTGTACAAAGGTGAAAGGTTATGTCTGAGATCACTTCCTCTGTTAAGTGAAGATTTTTCCAACTTAACAAAGATGGCTTTGTTAACCCCACTCTCAAACCATCCTTCTGCCTTTTCCAGAATATGGACAGAAGAAGAAGAAAAGATTTGTCTCGCTGTATTTTTCAAATACAGAAAGAAAATCCAGCAGTAAAATAAGTAATCTTCATGTTCCCCCTCATTTTTAAGCAGTAAACAGTGAAACAAAGTATGAATATATTGACCCCCCCTGTGAAATTCAAATAAATAGTTTGGTCCTGCACTGCCTCAAGACTTCAGTTTCCCCTTCTGCTACACGCTCGTCATTTGACGTACTGATAACGAAAGAAACACATTAACAAGAAATTGTGTAAATAAGCAGCAGTGTGGTAAAATGTCAGCGGCTGAAAAATGCAGAGCCCTAAAGTCTGGAGGCCAGACTTTCGAATGACATTGGTAACTTAGAAGAAGCGTTTGAAGTAGGAGCACGCAGGTGGATTGTATCCAGTGTAAACAATGTAAAATGAAGGAACTCCGTGGCTGCAAGGTGATGAGGAGGTACATCCAGACAACTGCCTCCCTTATAGCATACAGCTGATGCTATAAGGGAGTAGGGTTGTCAACCGTACCTTGAAAAATGGAATTGTTATCTCTTTAGAAATAGAAGTACCTGTCCCATTTTTAGTGGAAAAGTAACGCATTTTGTCCCATATTACAGTGAGAGTAAAAAAAAAAAAAAAGTCAGTAATAAGCTGATGGAAAATGAAGAACAAGGGCACGTTAGATAAAAAAAAACCTACTGCAAACTTGTTCCCGGGCCCTGTCCTGCGTTGTGACCAATGAGCTGACAACATATATGTAACGATCCAGAATACCCTCATCCCATTGGTCGAGCCAAGTTTTGCTCACGGTGAAGATAGCAGAAGACAGCAGAGCAGTATGGGGGGCAACGGAGTGAACGGTGGACCTTCGCATAGTGATGCTCCCCCTCCAAAAAAAAAAATGGATGCAGAAATATTGGGAGGAATGGGAAAAAACATCCTGGGTGGAAAAGTCTATGATAATGAATATAAAGCAGAATGCAAATATGCATCTAATTTAAATAGTTAGAAAAAATTATTTCACATCCAAATGGAGCTAAAAAAAAAATCACCACGCCAGGAGGGGTGAAGGTAATCAGCTCAGCTGGCTGAGCATGTGGTGTCCTTTTTTTTTTTCAGGGAGTTGGCAACTCTTTAAGGGAGGCAGGAGGGAAAATATTTGGTGGAATAAGGAAGTACAGTAATGTGAGATCAGCAAAGAAGAAGTGGGATAATGTGAGGACTGAAGAGGGTCACCGGGAGTACAGAGAAAGAGGGCATACAGTGATCTGTATGAC
>NW_015153681.1:0-8777 GCF_000732505.1 Cyprinodon variegatus | reverse complement strand
TTGATTCAACATTGCAGTATAGTTAATGTAAATATGTTTTTTAGGTTACACATGGTTAATTATCTCTTCTTATAAGCAGGAGGATGTGTTTCCAACTTGTCTGACTGTGCTTGATGTGTTTGGTTTTCTTTGATTTTAGTCCCAATAATTAACATCATTAAGATCCCAAAAAATAAAACCTAATTTGTTATGAAATGATTTTTTTTTTCTCCATTGCTGCTGCAAGCTAAGAACAAATTTTTTAGGAAGAAAAATGAAATCCTGAAATGAAACTTTGAAACATAATAAAACAAAGTTTTTAAATATAACTTTTCCTTTTTTCCCTCAGATTTAGTTATGTGAGAATTCTTTTTTTAAATTTTCATATATTCACATTTTCATTTTTACAATTTATTTTACTACAAGTAAAAGTTTACTGGGTTAAAAATCTACACAAGTTAAAGTATTGAAGTACTCATTTTTGAAAATTATTTATTTTTTTTAGATTTCAAGAGAAAGAAGAACATGTCAAACATTATTTCCGCCGTGAGAGAAGATCTGAAATTGATGTAGGCATGTATATACATTGTTGTTTACTTAGAAAACAGCTTTTGATCTGGGCACTTATAGAGTGCATTTTGTTCCGTTACTGTTGCACACAAAGAAATGCATTTTTTGTTGAGCGGAAGTTTTAAAAAAATGCAATCTAGAAGTAAAACTTCTTTCTGAAAAAAGGTTTTGAGAAAAAGATTTGCTGTTTTTCTTAGCCTTTTGAGTTTTAACAAGTTGCAGTCTTTTTGAACTTTTACAGATCACATTATCTTTACTTCTGCACTTGTGCTTTCCACTGGTGAGGACAGCAAAGATACCTTTTTATTGGTCTGCATGAACCAGCAGTTTTATTGGTCAAGAACAAGCATCTGTATTGGGCTTAAGTGTAAAGATTATGTGTAAAACACAATTTAAAAAGATTGAACTTTGTAAGACTCAATCTGAAAAAGATGAATAACAAAAATTCACTTAAAAAATATAAAATCCTTGAAAATATATTCAAAAAATAAAGTAAAAACATCAAAGTCATAATATATGAAAATAATAAAAAAAAAAAAAGTAAAATCTTTGAAAAAATAAAATCTGAGAAAACAGCAGAGACACTGTCAAAGTCTTCTTTTGATTAAAAAGTTTTTCAAAGTTTATTTCTGGATAGAATTTTTTTTAAATATTGCTCTTAGTTGGGCTCTAAGGAACTGCTTTGGAACATCTAGAGTTGATTTTTCAAAGTAGAATACTTTATAAAATTAAAAACATCATAAATGACCCTGAGCAATTTCTTTATCAGGCTGTCAAACAACAGCAGTGTCTTTTTTTCTGATGCTTCCTCAGATCCACTGTAAACGAAACCATTACAGGAGACCCTGACTGTCTTCAGATGTCAGCATCTGGAGCAACTTGTTGAAAAGGCTATAATACTTAAAGCAACAATTTACTTCCCTCTCAGACCTTTAAAGTATTTTAAATTAAATCTAATAATAAAAAGGAAAATGTAATTGCTATTTTTTGCCTTTGCATGCAAAGATTAGACATTTAAATATATAAACAACTTTCTTTCATTACGGTGTGTATTTTGACAATAAAAACAGCTGGATAATAAGATATTATTAAGTAGAGCTTTTGTGTTAGCTTTTATAAGAGCACTAAAATGGGTAATTCTGAATTTTATGTAAACGAGAATAACACCACAGGAGACAAATTAATGGATGTAATTTTTACCTCCGAGGCATTTGAGCTGTATTTGGATTGCAAACTTCTCAACCTTTAGATTTATAGCATTTTTTTTGGTGAATAAGTCATCAGATTCAACAGCTCAGCAAAGAAAAAAAACTTGCTCAGTTTTTGTGAATCACCATAAAGCAGCATACCAACCAGGCTGTATGGTCACCAGCTGACTTGAATAAATCCGATTTTTAAAAATTACCTCTGATCATTTCAGTGTGCCAATGTTCTCTGCACAAACTGCTTCCATGTGTTTTACTGTAACCAAATCTCTTTGAAATCAATGCAATGTTCTCATGTTCAACTCAAATATTTTACTGCAGTCATTGAAGTAGACAGATCTGAAGAAAATAGAAGGTTAAAACTGGAGATAATATTGAGAGGGAAAAGCGACATAAAAATATAAAATAGATGTACCGGTACTTAAAAGGACTGTAGAAAGTTGCCTTGAGCATTTGGAGATGTTTGTAGAGTTGGATTTTAGAAAATATTTCACCTTATCATATGAGGAATTATAACATAGCAGCAAAACATATAACATGATGTGTTGTTCTAAGATATAAGTGATAAATTAAGTCAGTATAGTTTATTTTTTTTCCCTCAAGGACGGATACTGCTTTAAGCAGCTCATTAGCCCTCCTTATACAAATGCTCCACAGGTTGTTATGCAGCACCCTCTAATGGCCTTAAATGGGAATGTGAAAGTATTGGGATCAGACAAGGCAATGTGCTGCAGCTGAAACAGTTTTCCCCAACTTGACAATCAAATGTTGCCTGGCACAGAACCAATTTAGGTTCTTGATACTCAAAGGAATGTTGGTCTCGCAATGTTCCGTCATTTGTCATTACAACCTGCCTTTTAAATGTTTCCATTTCCCCCATTTAACAGTGCTTTCTATCATAGCTTGTTTTATACTTCATGGTGCATTCACGGTCTGTTCGTTTCCTTGGCAAAAATAAACAAAAACAAAAATACTTTGCATCGCACAATGGTTCTTCTTGCAGCAAGAAGGCCTTTTTGCATTGAATTTACACATTCTCATCATGCATGATGCGGGGTAGTCTCCAGAAACTTAACTGGCTACTCTAAATTGACCGGATGTCAGTGTGTATCTTCTTGTTTTTTTGTTTATCTTTTTTTTGTGATTTGTGTTTTTTCTTCTGTGTCTTCTTTCGCTTAGTATTGGACAACTTCTTGGATAATGAATGAGGAAAAACAAGGAAATGCTGGACTTATTCCTTTAAGATGTGTGCTGCTGTCCATGGTCCTGGCCACTTGGACTTTGTTAATCATCTTATAAATACTTAAGGTTGTTGCACTAGTGTGTACTAAAAAGGCCTACTACACTATCCATCAATGAGCAATGAGCTGTCATTTTCTCGTAATACAGAAAAACTACCTGAAACTTAAAGCATTTTTTTTATTATTATTATAAAAGCAAACTTGGATTTCCAAATACATTTTAGAAAGAAGACAGTAAAAAATTCTAAAATTAAACAAGAGTGTTAAGACTTGTTTAGGTCTGAGTTGACCTTTGATTATTAGATATGACCACGTTAGTTAATATGACAACCTCTTAAGTTTACAGGGTGTACTTGAACGTACACCTGAACAAAACACAAAACATTTGGGGAAACATATTGTGAAACTTAGGCTCGACTCAAAAACGTAGAACAAATACCACGACGATTATTCTTATTTACCAAAACTTACTTACTACTAATAAAAGCGCTTTGATTGAAAATGTGACTTTAAATAAATAAGTTAAAGTATCCCCGCATATTTCGGGCAGTGGGCGTATATAAAACGAACGCACCCACAGTTTTAATTGCGCAATAGCCTCGCTGCGTTTTCATTGGTCCGTTGGATGTAGCGTCAGAGCTGCACTAACAGTCAGGAGGAAACTGCTCGGGACAACAAGCGGCTAGCATCACAGTTCTCAGTGAAGCAGTTCAATGTTGAGGACGAGACGTTAACGAAACTCGTAGAGTGATTCCTACTCCAGCGAGGACGCTAGAAACTAAAAGGTCAAACGTTTCTTTGTGTGCGGCGAGGATGTCTGTCCCAGCAGGAGAGGGATGAAAATGACACAACTGTTGTGGCGAAGTGTGTCAGTGTGGCTATGTATAGCTGTACTCTTTTGGTGAGTCGGTCCTTCTCCTTTTATAACACCTGTTATATATGAAACTTTTTTCTGTTGGTATTTCTTGGGGAAAACGACAAAAAAAAAACATTCCACGTTTAAACCATCGGACACTAGTGTAGCACTAGCTAGCTAGTTAGCCCTGACGTTATGTTGTGATGTGGCACCTGGCTGACTTCTGACCTGTTGAGATGAGGTAGTTTTAGCCGCTGACTGAGGTTCAAATGCCGAGGTTAGCAATGTGTCATTTACACGTAAGCCTGAAGTTGAGTCTTACAGCCACTAATCTTATCGTTTCTATGATGAAGAGTTTAGTACATTTTGTAAAATACAAACAATAGTTCAGGAGTTTAGTACTGGAAGTTATTTTGTTGCCATCCATTTTCCAAAAGTTAAACCCCTGACATTGCTTTAAATATAAGCACCTCATTTGGTTAAAGAGATGTTACATTTGGGATGATGAGGTGTATTTTAAGAGAGTATTGATAACATCCAAGACTGAAATAACAGTTCTCTTTAATGTAATAAAGTTACTTCAAACACTTAGTGACATGTTTGCTTTCAGGATGGATTTTGTTCTGTTAAGATGATTTATCTACTTGTATTACTGCCTTTTCTAACCTTATTCGTACCTCGATTTATTTTTTTGGGATATATATGTATTAGGGTATTGATTATTTTGCTAATTGACTAATACTTCGATTATTTTTTCCATTAATCAGATTGCAAGACGTTCCTTAAAGAAGTGAAAGTAAAAGTTTGCCACTTGAGGAGTTCTGGGTAGAGCATATTGACAGACGAAAAAGTACTTTTTTTCTTAAATGCAAAATATAAATATATATATATTTTTTATTACAATTTTACTATAATTACTGCTCCATGTTTTAGAAGATATGTTTTAGAGTCTATACTGCGGCTAACAGTAAGTCGATTAGTAAATTAGTTGACGATTATTTTAATAACTGATTAATATCCATTAATTCAATTGTTTCAGCTCTAATATGTATACAATTATATATATATATATATATACTTGTTTTGTAGATAGGTGTTTTTAGAAAGGAGATAGGAGACTCCTAAAAAGATCAATAATAATGAGGATAACATTTATGAAAAATACACTATTCTGTCCAATTTAATAATAAATTTGTTTCATGTTACTGCATAGTTCCAGCACAGTGCTATATTTTCCAATATAGTAATCAATGGTAAACTAATAACCAGAATAGGAATAAGCTGATGTTTCCCATTAGTGAGTCTTTGTGTAAGTCTATGCTCATGTCGCCTGTCATAAGTTGAGAAACTGTGTCTTTAGACTGTTAAAACATAAAGGCTCCTCTACGGATATTTTACTGCGCTGCACAGAGATGAATTGCTCTGTTGAATGACTCCTGCATAATAGAAAACATGCCCCCCCCTCCAAGACAAAAATATCACTCACTAATATAAGACCTGTCATATCATACCTCTGTGATTTCCATTTTGTAGAGGTTGTTTCTAAGCATTTTTCAATTCTTCTATTAGCTATATTCATCAGCACTGCATTTATGTCTTAAAGGTCCGCAGGATGTTAAAGTTATGGTTTAGTGAAGGTTGAAGATTGACACCAGCCATACTTCCCTGCAACGGCAGTAACTAGCTACTTAACCTTGTAGCAACAATGAAGTGCAGATTGTCTCCGTTCAAACTGTCACTTTGAAGCAGATATAGACAGGATCCTCTTGGCGCCACTCATTGTAGCGTTCACATATAGCTGGATACTGACACCTTCTGAATATAAACTGTAAGGAAAGTCAAAACTAATCCTGGACTAAAAATAAACAACAGAAGCATGCTTTGGCAAAGTATTCGGTTTGTTATTAGCTCAGCCATCCAGTTAATGTTTTGGTATAACTGGATTGAAACACTGAAATGCTGCTGGGGCTGCTTTGGATATTGGCTGCCGTCCATTTTCCAATCCTTTTAAGGTTGGGAGGGAGTGGATGGTGCCTCTCTTCCAGCGGTCAATAGAAAGCAGCAGGTTACACCCTGGACAGATCATCAGTTCATCAAAGATACATGTATTTCTTTCCATTTTTCGAATAATGTTAGTTATTTAAGAATACATTTGCTGTTTTTCTTTTATTTGTTAGTTCTCCAAGTCTTAATTTTTTGTCAAACTTTATATTTTTCTATTTGTTTTACAGATTTCTTAACTTTCTCTTTGTCAAGTTGAATATCCAAGCAGCTAAAACACATGCTCACATCTACAGGCATTTTAGTAAAGGCAAATACCATGACAAGCATGCTTTTAGACTTAGAGGGAATCCATGTAAAGTACAAGCCTGTACCAGCAAACTAAGACTTAAATTTTGCATATATAAGGACTGATATAATGATGAAAAAAATATTTTATTGGATAAATGAGATGAACACCTTTCAAAGCTCTTTTAAGCCATTTGTTAGTGATGTATTACTACTTAATGAGGTGTTCATCTTACCTGTTTTCCAGTTTACAGATAACCTAATTTTATGGCCGGACTACCTGAGCTTTTACGATAAGGCCTTTTTACATCGTAGAAGACTCTCTGTTTTTAAGCAGAACATTTCCTCTGGCAGGTTTATTGGCGTAATCCTTCCTCAGACAATATGACTTAGTATTGTTATGGCACTGATTCCCCTTTTCACCAGCAGGGGTCTTAGTTACAATGTTGGATCCACTGAGCTGCAGCCAGATGCTGAGAAGCAATGGTCCCTTGAGGAAATCAAAGCAAACCAGCAGTCGGGAGATGAAAACCCAGATGAGAAGGTAACAGGTCTATATTTCTTGTCCACCATATGGACTTTTCTTAATGTTTTTATCAGGATGTATTTAAGAGTTTGTGACGTTTTCATTTTTTTGTGACGTTTAGAAGGACGATAAGCTTGTTCTACCTCCACCGGACCTATCAGAGGACGGGAAACCGGCTGGAGATTATCGCCATGACAAAGAACAGTTGACACAAGGCGTGGAATATAAGCAGGTAGGAGAAACGGACCAAAGAAAAACACCCTACACCCTTTTAAGATGCCCCGAGTATTTTCTGAGACCATAGTCAGAAAGTAAAGTGCTTTTGGTGTAGCTGGTTACTGCACCTTAGGGTTGTGTCACATTGTTGATTTAATAGTACTTTGCAAAATGTCAAATTGCAGCCATAAAAAAATGTGCAAGTAGTGGCTCTGCTCAGATTAGACAAAAAAAAATGATTTTTTTTGCAAAAGATACCAAGTTCTGCTTTAAGAATATTAACTGTATCTATATTTCCATAAACACAACATCTCTTTGGGTGAACCTGGTCCTGGTGACATTTTGCTGTGAGGGTGTTTTTTTCCTTATCAAGGACTAGAAAGCTCGTTAAGGTTGATTGGAAGATGTATGGAGCTAAAATTGGGTCATTCTAGAAAACCCTGAGTGCTGCAAAGGACTTGAGGCAGAGGGACAAGAATGTATATGGGTAATGATAAGGTTAGTAATAATTAACAATCCATGTTAGGTAAAGTCAAAGGTTGTAACAGAGTGTTATTAACCCACTGTGAAGGGCTAGCATCTTCATCTAGAATTATCTCCAGACATTAGAAATCCCAGACAACCATTTCTTTGAGTCATTTATTCCTCTAACTGCCTTGGACTTTAGTTTGTCGGCAGAAAAAACATTGTCATTGATATCTATGGCAGTGCTGCTGACTGTCATCTCATTTTTGATCAACATTTATCACCATTAATGATGTCAGATTCAAAGCTTTTGACAAAAGATAAAAAATCTAAAAAGCTAAGCTTACTTGTTTCCTTTGTAACTCCAAATATTTTACTGTAACATTCCATTTGGGATGGGTCCTTTTTATCTTCATGCTGTCCAAATTGTTGCCAGAAAAAAAAAACACGGCCCGACACCCAGGCTGTGTCCAAACATCCACCCCTAACCTCTAAATCCATTAATCACTATATATAGGGACTATATAGTGGACTTTATAGGGAACTCAATTAACTGACCGTTCGGACATATGATCACTACTTTACGCTCCCGTTGGTCATGTGACTCCACCTCCCCGCACTGCGCCATCTTTATTATTTGTCGCCGCTGGCAGGTAGTGACAGCCGTAGGCGACAGCGGGCCACTGTGACAACAAGTCCTATAATGCGGAGGTTTTAAACAGGGGTCCGTGACCCCAACTGCATGGGGATCATGAAAGTTATTGTTGAATGCAATTTTTTTATTATATTCCCCCTGCATTTTTTTTCCACTAATTGAAATGTCTTTAAATAAACATGAGCATGAATTCAACACACTGTAGAAAACAGATAAATGGAGGCAGATGTCTTTCAGGCATCAATGCACACATTCAGCGACATACAGGAGCTCATTCAAGCTGGGCACCGTTTTATTCACAACACCTGTTCCATCAACCAGGAATCAGAATCAGAAATACTTTAATAATCCCAGAGCGAAATATATAATAGAGTGACTATAGGACCAGTTTCATATAACACAATTTAATACGATATATAAATAATTAGGAGGTCCCCGCTCCATCTCGCCATCAGTTTGGAGGTCCTTGGCCTGGAAAAAGTTGAAGACCCCTGCTATAATGCTTTGTGAGAAGAGCTCTCAATGATATATTTGCTCATCTAGTGACCATGGGTGATCACTACTTTGCAAGGTGCATTGTGGTAAATTTTGAGTCCACTACTTTTCAATTCAATTCAGTTTATTTATATTGCGCCAAATTCACAACACATGTCACCTCAAGGCACTTTACAGTTCAACCAGATCATACAGTCAAATTGATACAAAGTTTTCTAATCTAAGGAAAACCAGTTGATTGCATCGACTCATTGACTCAAATACAATCCCTCACACTAAG
>NW_015153680.1:7346-8777 GCF_000732505.1 Cyprinodon variegatus | reverse complement strand
TCCTCACTTTCTAAAAAAAACCCGGGACGCCCAGGACAGGACGTGAAATACGAACATGTCCTGGGAAATACGGACGTTTGGTCACCCTAGTTTAACTGGGAAGTTAGATTTTGAATGACTGCTACTGTAGGTTGTACTTACTAGCTTTAGTGACCTCTGGATAACAGGTAGTATACACACACCCACACACATGCTGATATTGCATATTGAAAATAGAATCTGCATTAAAAAAAAACCTCAATAACACATTTATAAATCTTCATTACTAAGCGTACTTAGCTCAGAATATATAAATGTCTCTAAAGGTCAAGCGATCTATTTTACAAACTGCTCTACAGCCACTGAAGTCTGGAGAAGGGAAACAAACATGTGCTTATTGTTGTGGCATAAAGCTGCTGTTAGTATGCATGGCCAGACCCTGCGTTCAGTCAGCAGAGTGAGGGAGTGTCAGCAGGTTGGCAGCACCTCATCTATTCTCTAATATCTCCTCCGTGCCAGCTGGTTGAGAGGGACAATGTGATAGAACACCTTTTACTCCTAAAACTGACTCTTTTTTTAGTTTTTTCCTGGGCTCCCACCACTTATGGAGTGTTTATGTTATTGTCTAATAAGGCTCTTATGTTCGTAAAAAAACTGAAATTAAGGTTGTTTCTGCATTTACATCATTGTACATTTAAAACCACATTAACTTAAAGAAAAACTAATAACAGTTCTTTATTGCATTTGATCGCTTTCTACTGTCACGTCTCCATATTGTCCATGTTAGGTGTGTGGATGTTTCCCATTGTCACAGCTTATCTGCAGAGCACAAGGTGTTTGGTTATAGTCCCTAAATAATGTCCTAAGGGTGCCAGTCTAGGAGAAGTTTTTGAGGAAATGCCCTGATGTTTAATGGGCTGCAGTGATCCAGTGAAAGGCGCCAATTTTTTACCCTATTGGCCCTTTCCAACAGGTCGCAACCCGCACACTGCTGCATTATGGAACGCAGTATTTTCAATGTTGTGCTGTGGAAAGGGTGGTTTATGGCTGCATTGAGCAAAGCACAGCGCACCACTGGGAGCGCTAGCACTCACGCATATGCTTGCTATGACAAATACATGCGAGGCAGCATTAAACCAAGAAGAAAAATGATGCAAAAGCGAATAATATGTGTTTAAATTCCCCAATTTCTTACTACTCCTGTTTTTTAAAGGAAAAGTCCAGTCAGCAAGGAATAATCAATTGATCATTATTTATACCTAAAATAATACGTTCGCTGTGATTTAATAAATTTAGCGTTAATCAGTAAAAAAATAAAAACTATAATTTTCGTCATGATCGCAGATTCTGGGAGTGCCCAACAACAATTATTGAAGATTTCCAGAGGACTTCACCATTGAAATTCACCAGAGCTATAGTGAAACTGACAATGCCCACGTGCATGGCAGCTGG
>NW_015153680.1:3210-5208 GCF_000732505.1 Cyprinodon variegatus | reverse complement strand
GGAATCCAGAGAAGAGTCTTCAGGTTTGGCTCAGAGGGCAGGCTCGGCAGGTTAAGCTCATCCAGAGCTTCCAGGGGAAAGGCAGGTTCCAGAGGAAGGCAGGTTATAAAGGAGAGGATCCTCTGATGACGAGATGCGCCTCAGGTGTGTTGGAGGCTCAGCTCAGGAGGATCCACGGCGCACTCTGCTGGAGAAAGGTGGTACAGCTCCAGATCCCAACAGACACTGCTGTGTTGTTGTAGTATTTTATAGTTTTTTAGTTTCTCCACATGGCTATTGTTATGAATAATACATATGTTTAGGTTCAACATTCCCTCTGGTCTATAACCAAACCATAAAAAGTATTGAATACATCCTCTAGATAGACAACCCTCACCAAACACATTATGCCACTTTACAAATGGTTACACTAACATAACGGGACAGCTGAGAAGGTACTGGAAGCCATGCTTTCATCACCTCTAAATGATTATGTTGAAAAAGGTTAATGTGACAGTTCACTAGACGTCTGGTGAGCTGTCACATCAAAACAAACAGAGAACATGCCGTTAGAATAAGAGGTATAGGTTTAGGGTCAGAATGAGGTCAGCTGTCAGAAGGTTCAGGTCATATTAACCAAATTCCAAAACTGAAAACTATTGAATTGACATAAAAAACTAGTAGACGAAGGCACACAAACTTGATATGTCCATGATAAAGCCTGGCTGTATCTCTTCAGGTAGCTTCAGGTGTGTTCAGTCATACAGGATCTAACAATAGCTTTGAATGGGACTGAATATGCTGCTTGTTTATGTCCTTGCTGTCAAACTTAATGTTCCTCCAATTTCTTCCTCTGACCAGGTCTATAATTTTACAGGGTACAACAACATTGCTGGAAAGATTAAATCAGCGGCTGAAACATGCCCCTACTGTATCTGGAAAATTAACACACACCAACCCCCCCACTGTTGCAGCTGGGACAAAGACCCCCTTTGTTCCAAAAAGTTCCAGCTGTTTCCAGAACCCTCACTCACTCAGAGACCCATCAGCAGAAGGAATACTGTGAAGTATCAGGACCCAACCCAATGTCATTCAGGTTTAAAAGCCAGAGACTCACAAAAACTATTCCTCTTCTTCCTGGGCTTGACCGCTTGTTACCGCCACCCTGTGGCGCGAGGACAGGGCGCCTTTAGTGAGCATGCACATTTTCCGTCGCTTGCGTGGTGAATCGTGCCGCCTGCTCTGTGCGGAGATGCAGGGGAAATCGTATCTGATGGGGAAATGCAGCTCGACGTAACACCCGTATTTCCATGTGGAAAACGCTGTTTTGCTGCTGGAGTCCTCCTCACTCTCCATCTCTCTGTGTGTGCTGTACGTTAACACCCGCCAGCGGAAACACCCACCTACCCAACTGACAGACGGAATCTTACTATCCATCAGCCATTCTCATCCTCCCCTCTCTCATTTTAAGGCGAGCACGAGTCCTATCATGAAAAAAGGTTCATTGTGCGACCTGAGTAACGTGCAGTAACGGGGTGTCACAATGGTAACTGCGTTATAGTTACAGTCAAAGTAATTAGTTAGATTACTCGTTACTAAAAAAAAGAATACGCCGTTAGTAACGCCATTACTCCCATCACTGTTTATGCCCACTATTGAAGCATGGTCTGAGCAATGTCATTCCACGCCACACACGCAGACGACCTGGTTTCTGAGCATAGACCATGCTTAGATCATGATGGTTAACATTTCAAAAACAACTTTGCTGCAGAAAAGACATTTAGCAAAATTTTCTCTTTAAGTTTCCGAACTTTTAGATGGTGACTGGAAGTGGGAGCCTTAACCCTTTAAAGCCCGATCCAAGAATAAAACAAAACAGAAAATTACTTTTTTTTGGTTTGAAGTCCTTGTTTGGCCTTTTAACAAAATATGTGAAAAAGAAAAACCAGAAATACATTTTTTAACATTAATAATTTATTACTATGCGATAAGTCAAGATTATTTTTTGTGTAGTCTTCT
>NW_015153680.1:0-1141 GCF_000732505.1 Cyprinodon variegatus | reverse complement strand
TTGGCCGATGACAGGAAAGTCAATGCTTAAAAGTCGTAGGGAAATCATATTTAAATGTCAAATCTTTCTGGCTGAAACATGTATATAAATGTATTGTTAGAACATTTCTATTTTTGATAAAATCATGTCTTAAAATCTGTGTTTTTTTTCCCATTATCTTCTGCAGGCCAGTTAGTTATACCTCAGCCTGAACACCTAAATTCGGCCAATCATATATCAACGGTCATCTGTCAATGAAATGTTTTCGGTCATAGCATTTTGATTCATATGTCGCAGCTAATATACGGAACGGTTGAAATAAGAAATCAGAATAATTTCTTTTCCCATCTAGTTCCGTCTCAGTGTTCACAGGGATGGACGTCTGTGTCTTCAGCAGGCGTAGAGCTAACAGAACTGGCAGCGTTGCGAGGAAAGGGCTCAAACATGTACAGCTGGAAGCCTTCTACACCAAACCAAGCTTCTGCCGCCCTGGCGTCCTCTTCCACACCATCTTCGTCCCCGCTTTCCTCCTCTAAATAAAAAATGGATGACGGAGGAGACTCATCCATGACCTCCAACAATAAACTCTCCTCCTCTTGCATGTTTCCTCTGTCCATAGCGTTCTTTTACAGCGTCGTTTCTAAGTCACCAATTTAGTGCTACTTGGTCCCAATGGAATTTCCCTTTGGGAACCTACTAGCACTAAGTTCCTAACAACCAAAGTTGCTTGCTAACCTTCTGCCACAAGAATCCTGCCCCCTTGATAAACGACCAATCACATTCACTTTATTCACTCGTGTAAAGTTGGGCACCACTTGGGATAATTCGGAAATGCAACGTTTTGAACAGCTGCTTCCCTACGACTTTAAAGGGAAGTCCGCTCATATTCAGAATTCAAACTTCTGAAAGTCCTTTATATCCGAAAAGATTCCATACTGTTCAATAAATGATAAATGTTTTTATTCAGAGTCATTTTCATGTGAATGTGCTTTACTGGAAGCATCCATGTTTGTCAAAGAACACTACTGCCTGATAACTAGACCCTGGGTGGGATTAGAGAGTCGAGGTTGGCCGATGACAGGAAAGTCAATGCTTAAAAGTCGTAGGGAAATCATATTTAAATGTCAAATCTTTCTGGCTGAAACATGTATATAAATGTATT
>NW_015153679.1:7804-8779 GCF_000732505.1 Cyprinodon variegatus | reverse complement strand
TATGCTTGAACAAGTCTAGACATCTCCCTTTCTCCATCCAGTGATCAGAGACTGCTTTGGTCATATTAGTCTATTATCTTTTTATAGTTTTTGCTACCTTTGTTTTTAGTAACTTAATTGTGATATTAGGTGTTTTGGAAACAGCTTATTTTTTAAATAAGGAACAGAGGATGATGTTTCAACTGCAGAAGTTTTCAGTCACAAAATGCTTAGACTTCTAATCATACTGGACACAAACAGCACAGCATGCCACTAATGCTGCATTTAAGAGTCTGTTCACATAGTGAGCTGAGGGATCAAATCAAAAGAAAAGGTGTTGCAGAGGTTTACTCTCAATTTCTTTATGGCATATTTCAGCTAAACATAGTTTTCATCTCAATATAAAATCTCCTCCGATAAAAATGGAATCTCTGACAGGACATAATTAGCCTGGGTGCCAGTCCGAACTTAGGACTACGTCAGGCTAGGACATAATGTCCTGTCTAGTTGATTTGGACCCTTTTAAAAAAAAAAAAAAGACAGCATTTTTCTGCTAAATCAAAGTAGTTAGGAGACAAAATACATCATTATTATGAATAAATATCTGTAATATGAAATTTGCGCTCACCTTTTAATAACCACATTTGAATTTATGCTTTCATCTTTAAAAAGAGAGAAAACATTTTTGTTGAGTGTGGTTCGGTTTATCCTGAGCTATATTCTATTGTTATGCTGCAATACACTTAGGCTGCTGGAAAGCATAGGGATCACTTTTCGTCACTCTGCTTCATTCTACATTTATACTCAAATGTTATTGTATCTGTTTTTTTAAACTCTTTGTCTTTAATTGTTTTGTTCTTGTTGCTTTTTCATAGTAGCTACATTTGGCCCAGTACTCTGCTCAGCAGTGACACCATGTAGAGGTGGTCAGCAGCACCAAAGTCCTGGGGGTGCACATCACAGACACCCTCGCCTGGAATGTAAACACCATCTCAC
>NW_015153679.1:1847-5344 GCF_000732505.1 Cyprinodon variegatus | reverse complement strand
ACGATCATTGCCACAGAGCCTTCTGTGACGTCGGCCGGGGAGGACTGCCACTTCTGTCTGAGCTGCAGCCCAGGTAAGTACAGTCTGATGAAGCGAGCCCAAAAGTGGTCGGTCATCACCTGAGCATGCTTCCACCTCCGCTGGCTGAGGAGCTCATCTCTGGGGTAGACGACTTGTGGGAGGGACCCATCGGGCCGCCCCATCAGCAGGCAATTGGGAGTGACCGGGTCTGGATCACTAACGTCGGAGGGAACATACCCCAAGGGTTTGGAGTTCAGGATCGCCTCCACTTCGATGAGGACTGTCCGAAGGACCTCCTCCTGAAGGGGCTGAGCACCTACAGTGGTGTACAAGGCGCTCTTCACTGAGCGAATCTCTCGCTCCCACACGCCTCCGAAGTGTGGAGCAGCGGGAGGATTGAAGTGGAAGTTGATTCTGTAAGGTGCCAGGAGGGACTGGAGGTCAGGTGACATGGCTGCGAATGCCTCACGTAGCTCTTTGTCACCAGCTTTGAAGTTAGTCCCCTGATCTGAATAGATCTCAGCAGGGGTCCCTCTACGGGCGATAAACCTTCTTAGGGCCATGAGAAAGGAGTTGCCATCGATGGAGTTAAGTAGGTCAAGGTGAACCGCTCTGACGGTTAGACATTTGAATATGATCCCCCACCTCTTCTCCAGACGCCTTCCCACCTTGACTTCAAACGGCCCAAAGCAGTCTATGCCTGTAGAGTGGAAGGCAGGTTTAAACAGGCGTAGGCGGGCTAAGGGCAGATCAGCCATTTGAGGGACGGCAGGCTTCGCCTTCCAGCGGCGGCAGTCTGTACACGTTTTCTGGAAGCGACGTACTGCCTCTCGGCCTCGCAGAATCCAGTAGTAACGCCGGATCTCTGCGAAGACGCGCTCTGGCCCAGGGTGTTTCAAGCGACAATTGAAGTCCTGAATGAGCAGGCGGGTCACTGGGTGTGAGGGGTCTAACACCACTGGGTGTAGACTGGTGTAATCCAGGTCTTCTGACCTGCGGAGTCGACCACCAACTCTGATGAGGTCACTGCTTTCGTCAAGTTCCGGAGAGAGGCTACTGAGATGGCTGCTCCGTAGGACTGGTTTCTTTGCTTTAAGGAGACGAAGCTCGTCAGGGAAGCAGTCTTGTTGGACCTGTCGGAGAAGGTGAGTCTCTGCATGACGGTAATCATCTGCAGAAGCACATCCATCTTCTGCAGCCGCCCCATGAAGCTTCAGGGCTGTGGCCTTCAGCAGCTCCCTCCAGGTGTTGTACTGGTTCAGCTCTGAGTCTGCCTGACTCACAGCTGTAGAGGTGGCACCACAGAAGGTCTCTTTGCGAAGCTCTGAAGAGTCGGAAGGATCTCCCGAGATTCCCGGAGGCTGCGCTGGCCACTGGTCACAAGGTAGGAGGAGGAACGGAGGGCCTTGGCTCCATCTGTTGGGTTGGGTTAAGTCCTGCAATCTTTTACCGCGAGTAATATCGTCGGCCGGATTCTGGCCAGAGTCGACGTACCGCCATGTGTGTTGCTGAGTGAGATCTTGAATTTCAGCAACACGGGTGCCGACAAAGACTTTGAATCGGCAGGATTCCGACCTCAGCCATGCCAGCACGGTTGTGGAGTCTGTCCACAGCATGGTTCTCTTGATGTCCAGGGTAAGCTCATCATTCAGGAGTTTGGAGAGCTGAGCTCCAGTGAGGGCGCCACACAGCTCTAACCTCGGCATGGACTGTAGACGTCTAGGGGCCACTCTGGATCGTGCCATGACGAAGGCCAGGTGTGGTACACCGTCGCTGTCGACCATCCTGAGGTACGCTACTGCTCCGTAGGCCAGCTCCGATGCATCGCAGAAGATGTGAAGCTCTCTCTCGTTTATGGCAGCAGCTGTGCCCTTGGGCAGGTATGGACGACTGAAGCAGACTTGAGAGAGAAACTGTAACTCTCCTTCCCAGTCTCTCCACTGCTTGAGGAGATGTGGGGGCAAGTGGGGGTCATCCCAGCCTCTCTGCTTGTCCCAAAGGCATCTCACTAGCATCTTGGCTCTAGTAGTATAGGGCAGGATGAAGCCCAAGGGATCGTACTGACTGGCGAGCACCTTGTAGATGTTGCGCATTGTGGGCTCATCGTACTGGATAGGGCGACATTTGTATCCCAGGGTGTCAGTGGAGAACTGCCAGCTGAGACCCAATGTTGATTCAGGACTGTCCGTTTTCTCATGTGCCAACCAGAGGTCAGTGCTGGTGGATCTGAGGTCCTCAGGTAGGTGGCTGATCACTTCGGGTATATTGCTGGCCCACTGACGAAGTACAAAGCCAGCTGAGGACAGGAGACCTCTCAACTTGTCCACGAGGTCTCTGGCAGCCCCGGTGGTAGGGAGGGACTGCAGACAATTGTCCACATAGAAGCATCGTTCCACTGAAGTCCTCACCTCATCTCCAGGCTGGGTGTTCTCTCTTGTGTGGTGCTGCAGGGCGAACACAGCACAACACGGGCTGCAAGTCGTGCCGAAGGGCAGCACCTGCCACTCGTACACTGCAGGGGGTTCGTGTTGCTGTAGGTTGCGCCACACAAAGCGCAGGAGAGGCCGGTCTTCAGGTAGCAGGCGAACTTGGTGGAACATGCTCTTTATGTCTCCACTCACGGCCACTTCATGCTCCCGAAATCTGAGGAGGACTCCCAGCAGAGATGCTCCGAGAGTAGGCCCAGGAAGGAGGTGTTCGTTGAGGCTCTGACCTCGATACTGGTACGAGCAGTTGAATACAAGTCGGTGTTTGCCATTGTGGCTAACTAGGTGGTGGGGAATGTACCATGCCTCTTCTGCCCTGGTTATTTCTGATGGGTCTAGCTTTACAACGGACCCTGCCTGTATCAACTTGTCGATCTCAGCACGATACACCGTGGCCTTCTCAGGATCTCTCTGGAGTCGTCTCTCGACTCCTCTGAGGCTTGGTAGGACTGCATCGGGGATGGCTTGAAGTCGTGGCATGTCTTTGTGCCGTAGCAGCGGGGTGGCGAGGCGAGAGATGCCCTCCACTTCTTCACGGGTCGTCTTTCCTTCAAGCAGGCTGATGGCAAGGTTGTCTTGCTTGGAGCGGGTCGCCACTTTGCTGCCCCTGAGTGGTATGAGGTCGACTTGCCACAGCTTCTCAACATTCCTCATTAACTCAGTGACTTGAGGGGGAACTGAAGTGAAGAAGCAGTGCTGTGGACTGGAGATCTGGCTTATGACACTGGAGGGGCCCTGCAAGGCCCAGCCCAACCTGGTGTGTACCGCTGCTGGACCACCAGGTGGACCCAGTCGTACTGGCTGGGTAGGAGTCAAGAGGTGGGGGTGGTCACTGCCTATGAGCAGAAGTGGCTTAACCCTCTTGAAGGGCTGAAGAGGCAGTCCTGAGAGGTGCTTATACTTCCTCTGCAACTGTTCCAGAGGATAAGTATGGTCGGCGAGATCGATGCGGGTAGAGGTGAAGGCATTGGTGATCTGATACTTGGTCTT
>NW_015153679.1:0-1391 GCF_000732505.1 Cyprinodon variegatus | reverse complement strand
TAGTCTTAGCACTGGGCTTGGCTCTCACCCCTCTAGAAGATAGTTGGCCATCAAAATCTTGACACCAGGCTTCATGCTTAAGCCACTGAGCTAGGTCGTAGAGAGTGTAACTTCTCTTAGACTGGCTGAACATGCATCTACGGAAATCAGCTCTTTGTTCTGGGGGCAGCTTGCTGAGCAGCCTTGCAACATGGGTACCACATAGGAGCTCCACCTCACCCTCAGGACCAAGTGTCTTCAACATTCCCACCAGTGACTGTATCTGAAGTGAGAATTGGTCGAAGGCCACTGCATCGCCACGTCTAATGTCAGGTGTGTCCATCACCTCAGCGATCCGCTTAATGGTCAGCTGATGAGGCTGTCCGAACTTCTCATTGAGGGCCATCATTGTGTCTGTAAAGGGTGTCTGAGAATGGATGTAGGCATCAGCTATCAGTTTGGCCTCCTCTAGCTTCAGGTGGTCAACTAAGACCTGATACTTAAACATTTCGGTGCTATCAGTAGGTAGCAGGTTCTCGAGGGCAATCTTGAGATGAGTAAACTCACCAGGATCTCGATGAGAGAAGTTGGGTATGGTAGCACGGGGGCCACGATAGGCTGATTCTACGATAGAGGTGTGGTATGATGGTCTGGAGTAAGTTGGCGCCTGTCTAGTTGCATATGGTGGACCCGGAGGAGGTGGTGGACGTTGCAGTGATGGAGGGCGGTGTGCAGTGGGGTTCAGAGGCACGCCATATAGTGGGGAGGTGAGCTGCGGTGGAGGTGGGGGCAAACTGGACCATGCAGGGCGCTGTTGCAGGGTAACTGTAGGGGCGTGGCTAGTGCTGGGGTAGGTGGGCCTAAAGGGTTGGATAGGTGGTGGTGCCGACAGCGGCTGGGCTATTGGCGCTACATTCTGCTTGGCTGCTAGTGTCTCATTTCTTAATAGCTGCAGTTCACTCATTAACCGGTCGAGGCGGTCAACCATGGGCTCTTCACTCGAAGGTGGCACATCTCCGGTGTTGCTTAACCACGGTGGTGGTGGTGGCCATCCTCCATCATCATCCACTGTGGCTGAATGAAAGCCATGTGCCTCGTGTGGTTGTTGTAGGCTGCGTGCAGTATTTACCAGCTGTAGCATGTCTGCACGGACTGCTTTAAGTTCTGCCAGGCCTGTTGACATGCACTGCTGGGACTGCAGTGACTGCTCCAACATGTGCTCTAACACACGCCTCTCCTGCTGGATGTCTTGTAGCTCTGCATCATAGGCTGTGCTCTTACCAGGTGAGTGAATAAGGAGATGGCGAGGAGTACTGTCACCACATTCATTTTTCTCCTCATGCCAATGAGCACCAAGCCCCCTGTAGTCTACTTCATAATCTTCATAACGGAGAGGAGGGCGTGTCTGGCGT
>NW_015153678.1:7471-8784 GCF_000732505.1 Cyprinodon variegatus | reverse complement strand
TCCATCCATCCATCCATCCATCCATCCATCCATCCATCCATCCATCCATCCATCCATCCATCCATCCATCCATCCATCCATCCATCCATCATTCCTCTATCCATTTGCCGTATCTTGATTTCCTCCTGTAGGGTGTGAGACATTTATGGACATCGTTATTGTTCTGGATGGTTCCAACTCCATTTATCCTTGGTCGGAGGTGCAGGACTTTATCACAACAATCTTGCAGAAGTTCTACATTGGCCCAGGTCAGACACAGGTTTGTACCAAGACGCACGACCAGGGTTAAAGCTGTATCAAAGCTGGGTGTATCATTATCTTATCATTTCAAATATTGATCCAATAAATAGCAGCCACAGTGAGACGTTACGTGTGTATTTTGCATCACTCGTTACATGTTTACCTCTTTGGGAAATTCTTTATTCAGAAGGTAATGCCAAACATGTGATTTGATTGTAGGTGGGAATTGTTCAGTATGGCTCCACAGTGGTCCATGAGTTTAGTTTAGGTGAATACCAGACAGTGAAGGATGTGGTCGAAGCTGCCAAGAACATTGACCAACGCGGTGGAGAGGAGACAAGGACAGCACTGGGGATCAATGTGGCACGGTACGATGCACAACTATTAAATAAGTATGTTTCACCATGCTTAAATATTATTTCTGAATTTTATGAGTCCTATACTTTTAATTTGTAGACCGTGCTTTTGGTGGAACATGGTTAAACTTGTATTCCATCAAGTGTTCAGATTGTGGCAAAAGTCTAAATCTAATATGTAGTTTTCTTAGTGCACTCTTTGACAAATACTTATATTTGTTTACGAAGTGAATGAATGAACAAATGCAAGAATGCTTAATATGATACAGAGTATCTATAGAACATCTTTTCATTTTCCTCCAGGTTGGAGGCCTTTCAGCGGGGCGGCAGGCCAGGAGCTCAGAAAGTGATGATTGTGATCACAGACGGTGAATCGCATGACAGTCCTCATTTGATGGAAGCTGTCAGTCAAAGCAAGGATGACAATATCACCATGTATGCTATTGCTGTGAGTCCCATCTAATACTTTTACAATTTAACATATGTTTCCAATCAAAGTCAGAGGCAGAGATGGGGGATCTGGAGTCAACATATCATCGCTATGTCATGTATTTGTTTTGCCCAGCTATTCAACCAGGTAAGTCCAATCTTGTTTCACCTGTGCAGATTTATGGTGTCACAATTATTTCAAAACGCCCGTTAGCAAAATAAACATACTTGTATGTACTGTATGTTAAACTACTTCTAAGCATGCTTTATATACCACTGCACAACAAA
>NW_015153678.1:4921-6828 GCF_000732505.1 Cyprinodon variegatus | reverse complement strand
GGTGAATCGCATGACAGTCCTCATTTGATGGAAGCTGTCAGTCAAAGCAAGGATGACAATATCACCATGTATGCTATTGCTGTGAGTCCCATCTAATACTTTTACAATTTAACATATGTTTCCAATCAAAGTCAGAGGCAGAGATGGGGGATCTGGAGTCAACATATCATCGCTATGTCATGTATTTGTTTTGCCCAGCTATTCAACCAGGTAAGTCCAATCTTGTTTCACCTGTGCAGATTTATGGTGTCACAATTATTTCAAAACGCCCGTTAGCAAAATAAACATACTTGTATGTACTGTATGTTAAACTACTTCTAAGCATGCTTTATATACCACTGCACAACAAAACCACACATGCACGATAAACTGCCACGCTGAGAGGAGAAAATCGCTCTCCGTGCTCGCCAGCTCCTCCCAGGCGCTCTTGGGATAGTGCTCGGGATCTCACCACTGGCAGGATTTGCTATCCAGAGGTCACGCTTGAGGAGGGCTGCTCTCTTGAAAGCATCCTTGCCCTTTGACTTATTTTCTCCCCGCATAAAGGAAAATGTGTTTTGACAGGTTGGGTGGAGTCAAACCTCTTCTGTAAGTCTCCTCCTGATTGGGTCTTGCAGACATGATCACACGGGAAGTAGCGTCAGCAAGCCTTTGACTGACAGCTGGTCAATCATAAGTGAAGACGACGGCAGGAGACGAGACAGTGGCGGAGGCTTCTTCAACGTTTTTGGTACATGGGGTAAGTAGTAAGCATCAGTCAAAGGCTTCCAGACACTACTTCCCAGTAGATAAACCATGCTCAGAAGTAGTTTAACTAAGTAGTTTAAATTTTGCTTGAGGGCATTTTAAAATAACGTGACGCAATACAAATTGGACTCACTTGGTTCAGTGGCTGAGCAGAACAAATACATGACATAGCGATGACTTGTTGAGTCCTCTGGTCAGAGGTGATGCTTCTTAGCGAGCAGAAGGTGTCATGATTTATGGATGCTAGTTGAATCTAGAACAGCCACAAACACAAGCCAAGCAGCAGATTAAGAAATTTTTATTTGACCTTCTTACAACTAAAAACACGATAATTAAGAGCGACTGGAATCCAAAACACAAAACACTTCAGGGAGCTCTGTGAAAGGTAGGTGGAGGAAAAAGCTGAATATTAAATGGTTATATTAGGCCAACTTCTATCTACAAGAGGAAAGTCTGGAGATTTTAGGTCTGCAGCCTTAAGGGCTGTGCAACCTCCCGCAGTAGTTTGTCACAGTTTTCTTGTAGCACGTCTTATGCAGATATTCTGTGATTTATGCCCAATTTTGAAGCGAGTTCTGTGCTATGTTATTCCACAATGCAAGAAGGACAATCACCAACTAGCTAGTGTCCGTTTGTCGGTTTGACGAACTTGTTCGCCATCTACAACCCCTCATCCAACGCCGGACGACACGCATCCATCCAGTGAACACCCATCAGTGTTCTTGAAAAACTGGCTGTGGTGCTGCGTATTTTGGCTTCGAGTGCAAACCAAGAGACTGTCGCACAAAGCTACAAACTAGCGTACTGTACGGTGTCTGATATAGTGTCCAATGTGTGCCAGGCGTTGTGGACGGCACTACAGCTAGAGTTTCTGTCATTATGTACCGAACCGGAAATATGCATAGAGTGGATGCAGAATTCACCAATCAGAGGCCTCCTTTCTCTCCTTCCTGCAATTCTATCTACGGCACTGTCTGTGGTAACCTACAATTTTGGGCAGGTGTACCAGAGTGTCTGCGTAAGGGGGGGCATATCTGCGTTAACTGCGACACACACAGAGACCACCTGGTTTCTGAGCATAAATCAGGCTTTACCCTGCATCATCAGTTCCTTTCCTCAGGCCAAACTTTGTTTTTAGCTCCAGACGGCTGCTTTGATGA
>NW_015153678.1:0-1992 GCF_000732505.1 Cyprinodon variegatus | reverse complement strand
AAACCTTGTGGACAGCCTTCCCAGAAGAGTTGAAGCTGTTCTAGCTGCAAAGGGTGGACCGACGTCATATTGAACCCTATGGATTAGGAACGGGATGTCATTTAAGCTCGTATGTGAGTCAAGGCAGGTGAGCAAATACTTTTGGCAATATAGTGTATGTCAGTATAGGTAAGGTGGAAAAGGTGGAAGGTTAATAATATAGTTTTTAATGTTGAAACTGAGAGAAAATACAGTAGCAGCCATTCAAAATGGCCCTTCCCAGTCAAACGCCAACCGAATGGCAGCCCATTACCCTGCAACTGTCAGCAAAATCCCCTCCAACTTCCAGCCACTGCAGTGACCCCTCTTTTACTCTTATTCCACCCTTTCACTGAATTATGGCTGATTTATAGTCAGAAACCAGGTCCCCTGCGTGCGGTTCGCAATCAACGCATATATGCCCCCCCACCTCCGCAAACACTGCTGCACCTCCCCAAAATGGTAGCTCACCACAGTCAGTGCTGCAGACAGGAGTCCTCTGATTGGTCAGATCTCCATCCGCCCTACACTATGCGTATTTCCTGTTTGGTTCCTTACCGGCTTGTTTTGTTTGTCTGACTGCCATTGTGGAAACGACTGGTGAAGATGGAGCAGCTAGAAGAGCGAGGTGCGCGAGAACGCTGGGACACTTTTTCCACCTGGATATCCGTTCTTTTTGGCCCTCATCTTCCTCCGTTGTTGTACAACCTTGCTCCTACCTCCTTACCGCCTCGGCCGTATCTAGACCCACAGCGAGTTCCTGATTGGCCCTCTGGTGTTGTGGCGTGAAATAACATAGCACAGACCATACTTCAATATTGGGCAGAAATAAAAAAAAACTACAACAAGCTCACTGCGACACACTGCTGCATAACCAGCCCTTTACAGGACTAACAACGAGATGGCACTTCCGCTTAGATCCTAATGTCCACAAATTATAAAGAAAGCATATTTTAGTACAAATATTGATGTTTTAAAAGTAATTTTAGGAGACCAGCCAAGTGCCCTTCAAGGAAGGTGGGGAAATTTTGAATGACTACTACTGTACGCACACATGGACCATTGACCAATAGGGGTGTAATATGGGAAAAGGAAAAATGCTGAGTGGATAAAAGGTTAAGAAATAAATAAATAATACATTCCATCCAAGCTGTCGTGTCTCAAACTCCTACACAGAATTTCTGCTCACTTTTTCCCTTTTTCCATCAAACTAAGACAATGTTTATTATTTTTAATGAATTTATTATCTTTGGGCTCACTACTTCTTACTTTTGTGCACTTTCAGGTTCTGGGTTATTACAACCGACGAGGGATTAACCCTGAGGCCTTTCTTAAAGAAATCCGGTTTATTGCCAGTGACCCTGATGAGGAGCACTT
Source organism: Cyprinodon variegatus (assembly GCF_000732505.1). NCBI lineage: Eukaryota > Metazoa > Chordata > Actinopteri > Cyprinodontiformes > Cyprinodontidae > Cyprinodon > Cyprinodon variegatus. Next base: position 597 of record NW_015153678.1, on the reverse strand, counting down.
CTTCAAAGTTACAGATGAATCTGCTCTGAAAGATATTGTAGACGCCCTGGGAGAACGAATTTTCTCTTTGGAAGGTCAGCTAGCACGACATTTCCTTTGGTTTATGTTTTTTTTTTCTTGTAGGTAAACAGTGTTTTATCTATTTTCTGTGTGGTTTATAGGCATTAGCAGTCAGGGTCGGGGCTTTGGTCTACAGATGGCTCAAGCTGGTTTTTCATCACTTTTAGTCAACGTAAGTGGCTCTTATTAAGATTTAGCTAATCTTTTCTGAAATATAACCAACTTTATCACTGGTGACGTTGTTGACAGATTGATTAGCTGAGCAGCAGTTAAAATGGACAACACTTACCTTTTCACCTCAGCTGATGTTTTTTAAGGATGGATTATAACCACAATCATTGGCTTATTTCCCATTGGTCAGCTCCAAATGAGTTGGAGGTGAATGTGTTTATAAGAAATGACCACCAGAGACCTGCAGATGTTCCTCTCTACATTTTTATATTTGTATCTATCTGACCGATCTCAGTTTTCACGTTAATGATAAATCTTCCTCAAGGTCCAGATTTACCTGCGGACAGAATCTGTTAGTTTAATCTC
>NW_015153677.1:8507-8784 GCF_000732505.1 Cyprinodon variegatus | reverse complement strand
GCCCTGGCTGCTGCAGACGGCCTAACATTAGCCCTGGCTGCTGCAGACGGCCTAACATTAGCCCTGGCTGCTGCAGACGGGCTAACGTTGGCCCTGGCTGCTGCAGACGGGCTAACGTTGGCCCTGGCTGCTGCAGACGGCCTAACGTTAACCCTGGTTGCTGCAGACGGGCTAACGTTGGCCCTGGCTGCTGCAGACGGGCTAACGTTGGCCCTGGCTGCTGCAGACGGCCTAACGTTAACCCTGGCTGCTGCAGACGGCCTAACATTAGCCCTGG
>NW_015153677.1:3932-5888 GCF_000732505.1 Cyprinodon variegatus | reverse complement strand
GCTTAGTGTGAGGGATTGCTGAAGACTCAATGAGTCGATGCAGTTAGCTCGTTTTTCAACTTTAAATCAATCAGGCTGTATAATCTGGTGAACTGTATGGTGAGGTGTTGTGAATTAGAGCTATAGAAATAAACTGAATTGAAAACATAGCTCTGATTTGATGAGCTAGCGTTAGGAGCTCCTATCCTGATCAAGAGGAAATTATTGAACAAGCGCCAGGCCACCATGTTGGAACCTTCTGCTACATCATTACTGCAGCAGTGACGCAATTAAACACAGCAATTTATAAATATAAATCCACCTATAAATTGATAAAAAATATGTCACTGATGGATGGATTGTTCCTTTAAATATGCAAAAATGAAAAGCCTTCACATGTAACCCATTGCGGCTCTGCTCCTGTCGGCCTTCATCTCAGAGTATTTCTGTTTTAATGCTCCGGCTTACATGAGCAGGTAGGAGACCTGATCAACAGGATTCAGAGAGAGAAGAACAGCCTTTAATCAGAGAGGAATAACCTGCAGGATTAACTAACACCTGAGAGGATACATGTAGAAAAAATAAGTTAATCAAATTCAGCAAGTAAATAATTGTTAGTTATGTAGCAGGAAACCCGTCGGACAGAAACCGTCCTTAAAACCAGATCTGCTGGTGAAGAGCAGCGTGATAAATCTAGCTCTAGACTTCTCATCTCATCTCTGACTTCTTTTCCTTCAGCCTCCATCTCTGCATTCAATCTAACGTTGCAGGACTGTCTGCTGTCCTCAGGAGGCCTGTGTCTGCACCGCTGCTGGACGGGGATTTCCACTTATTATCTGAGTAGCAGAGGAGGAGGGAGCGCAGAGATATGGAGATAGAAGTCACACAGGAGGAGACATGCGAGCTAGAATGGTAGATATGTAGGCAGATTCTTAGAGGAACGGTTTGCATCATTATGTCTGAAAATTATATAAAACATAAAGGAATATTTATTTTCATAAATATTTATTTAAACATGATCTAAATTAAACAGTTTCTAACCTAAAGGCACCATTTGCTGAGCTTTGCTGAGATCTTATAAAGCCAGTTTTAACCCTTCTGAACAGTCTGCAGACCAAAGGAACCAGAGGTTGTTTCCTCAGACAAGCCGCCTCATTTGGTCTGAAAGCTTCTCTGGGTTCTGACCCGATCCGCCCATGCAAACAGAACAAAGAGAGACAGTGACTCTGAGGGAAGCAGCACTGACCCCCATCATAACTCCTCACCCTCAGCTGCTGCTTTCTGTGCAGCTGCTGCTGCCCTCATCTCATCAGGCCCATTCAGTCCGAATGGTAACAGTGAAGCGACTAAAGACGAGGTGTTGTCTTCTGACGTTCCCTCATGAAACCAGCTGGTTTCCTTGGAGAAACATTTAATCCATTAGGTGGATGTTAACATCCAGGCTGATGAAGCGAGCAGACATGACATGATAAATGACATGATGCCATGTAAGGAATGCTGGATTAAAAACTGAAGCTGGATCTCAGATTAAGCCTGAGAGGAGATGCATTTTCCACCAGAAGCTGAAGGGCGCAGCGACAAATACCTGCAAGGTCTAGAGCCCTATTTAGAGGTCGGCACCCCTGATCAATACCAATACCCCCCACCCCGTTACTGAATCCAATTCCAGAGACAAGCCCAGGCTTGTCCATAATGGATTCCTTATTTCACGGAGCTGGGATTGTGCTCGGCTGCTGCTTGGTTAATATTTCAGCCAACTGTCCGTCTTCCTCTCACAGCCCACTTTGTTGTATTGATTTATTGGAGCATAACTGCTGCCTAACTCTGTGGCAGAAAGATGACCTTTTATGGCGATTAAAGGAAAAGTCCGGTCAACAAGGAATAATCAATGGATCATTATTTATACCTAAAACGAATACGTTCGCGGTGATTTAATGAATTTAAAGTTAATCATTAAAAAATAAAAACAATAATTTT
>NW_015153677.1:0-1382 GCF_000732505.1 Cyprinodon variegatus | reverse complement strand
TTTGAGGAAGAAGAAGTAGTATTTTTTTTTTTTAGACTTTAGAAACTCAGAAGCTGATCAAATATCTGGTTAAATATTGGTGGGTTGGCCGATGTCCGATATTCAGTTTTAAGGCCGATAGGGGGCCGATTATATCGTGCATCCCTAGTTTAAACCTTTCTTCTTCAGGCACAAAGATTGGAACAACCGGAGGGGAATTTCAAACAGGATCCAAAGCTGATTCTGTCCCATGATTCAGAGAAATGCTTTGAGAATGAGGCTGACATCACCGTGTCCAAACCTTCTGCATGCTAATTTATAGCTCCACGTTCACAGTAAACCCAGAGTACTTCAACAGCGCTAAGTGGAGAAGGACCTGCAGAGTGGCTCCGTGTCCCACACACTGGAAGCACTTATGATGCACATGAACCTACTGAAAGGAGGCATTGATACTTCTACTGAGACACACACTTTAATCCAGTAACAGGCGTATTTAAAGTCACTCTGAGTGGATTCAGGATATAAAAGAAAGCATCATTACTGCAAACACTAAACTACAGAGATGTAAGGTCATGATAGGAGCAGAGTGAGAAAACCAGCAATGAACTGGTTTAATGCTCAGACTTTAGCTGTGAAACTGGGACGACTTCTTCTCTCTTCTGCTCAAACTGAAAGTGATCGTCCCACCGTCTGAGATCCGTGAGCAGATTTCAGAACATTTCTCCTGAGAACAGAGAGGATGTGAAAGCTGAGGCTGCAGAGAGGTTCTGGAGCTGCTTGTTGTTAATGGAATAGGAATCCCAGGTGGTTCCTCCAGAGAACCTTCAGCACGTTCTCCCACCTGCTGAGTAGATTGAAAAGCTTTGGACTCTGACTGAGCCGCTTTGTCCAACTGGCAGCCATTTCTGAGTCATTCCTGACTGCAAGTCAGTGTGAGACAGTTTATCACAAAGGCCTTTAAATGGTCGGACAGGCAATTACACAGTGGTGGACTTTTAATTCTTCTTTTTAAAGGTGAAGGGAACAGAAATAAAAATACTCACATGCTTTCATGACATGTTATTTTAAAGTTGAATGTGTATAATCAGAGGGAAGAAGTACAAATATTAAAAGCTAATTTTTCTGAATGAAAATCACTTATGCAATATTTATCTACGCCTCCATATAATAATTTATATTATAATCAACCATGTATGATCCTATGTGAACACCTGTTTATACTCTGCTTATTAGACCCAATTTAAAACCAGAAGACAGAGCCTTTATCGGCGCCTGCACCTCCAGGAGAAACGAAACAAATCCAAACTATCTGCAGGGATGAAGTCATTTCTAAAATCTATTGGGCCAAATTAGAACCAGCAGAATATTCAATTAAATTTTTCTATTCAGTTTATTTCTATAGC
>NW_015153676.1:7745-8787 GCF_000732505.1 Cyprinodon variegatus | reverse complement strand
AGTCCAGCAGCATGATACCTCCACCGCTGTGCTACACAGTTGCTTCATAGTGTTAAGGTTTTGTTTTGTCCATGTATTTTATGCCATTTTGTCTAAAGAGGTAAATCTGCGTCTCTTCTGTAAAAACCTTCTCCAGAAAGTTTTTGGCCTCTCCACAAGGACAGCTGCAACTTATTGCCGTACCCAGAAACTATGTCCAGGTTGCATGGAAATTAGTCACAGTTCAAGACGAAAATGATCCTGGACTGATTATGTTAAACATTAAACTACAGAAATGGCTGCAAACTCAAGTGAACATTTGCAGTGAGACAGGAAGCCAAATATCTAAATGAACTCTTCCCTCTCTAATAGGAAGAGTTGTTAAATATTCAACCAGCTTCTTAAAAATTTCCATTATTCTTGTTTTATTAACGTAAACCTCTGGTTAGGGTTATTATCATAGTACAATTATCTAAGTAATTATCAACATTTGATGATCTTTGATTCTGTTGGAAATAAAGCGAGGCTTCCAGCCTTTGCTTGTTCTCAACACGCGGCTCCAGGCGCAGCAATTTGCAGAATCTCTGATGTGCATAATAAATCAGCCTTCTGCTTCAACTGAAGTGCCCTTTTAAGAAATTCTAAGACAGGAGAATTAGAGCATGCTTAGAGTTTATTTGCAAAAGCGTGACGATAATATGTAAATATGAGCTCTCCAGAAAAGTGCTGCTTTCATCATCCCTCTAATTTATCTGCAATTACTCTTCATTGTGGTGAAGCAAAAATATCAATCTTTTCTCTTAGCATTTAATCCGCACTTCATTTGTGTTTGTTTTTAGAGTCCCCGCCCCACGCCCATATATTCTTGACTTTCCCAGAATCTAAGAAATACTTCAAGTATCAAACCTAAACATGTTAGGAAAAATGTTTGCTTTATACGTGCATCTAAGAGGAACACTTTATGAACCTCTTTACTAATATAATGATGCCAGAAAGAAAACTTCCAGATCTATAGAAGCTCTTCAGTCTGATTCTGTCTGTTCAATAAGAAACATGTTAATTT
>NW_015153676.1:5408-6011 GCF_000732505.1 Cyprinodon variegatus | reverse complement strand
TAAGTCAAGTTGGAAGTGCGTACAAATCCTGTTACCACCAATGTTAATATTTTTTGGATACAGTCTGAAATCAATCATTTTTTTCAGTTAATAAATCCTGGATGACCTTCAAAAGCAGATAAAGACGTATTCAGAGCATATTTCACTGAGACATGGCCGCAGGATCATAGCCTTGGCTGCAGTAATTCTTTGCCAGTGTTTCTTCTCCTTTATGAAAGACTTTCTGTTAAGAAAAGGAAAAAATAATCAACAATAGAGCGTGAAATTCAGGGCATCCTTCTGTGAAATGCAATTTCTGAATCTCAATACTTTCAGTTCTGTTGCTTATATGCTAAAAACAATCCTAGTCTGAACTTTGTGAAAGTCCAAGTTCTGTTTTTGCTATCACGAAAAACTCAACCTCTGTTTAACAAATTGTATCCAAAGATAATTTAATTTAATGAGGAAATCTGGTAAGATTCTTTACAGTATTTCAATTTTATTCAGTTTATTTCTATAGCTCCAATTCACATCAATCATCTCAGGTCACTTTCCAGTTCACCAGATCTTCCAGTCAGATTGATTCAAAGTTTTCTATCTAAGGAAAACCAGCTGATTGCATCG
>NW_015153676.1:0-2062 GCF_000732505.1 Cyprinodon variegatus | reverse complement strand
TCCTTGACTGGTCCTTGTCTGGCCCTTGGCTAGTCGTTGGCCGGTCCTTGACTGGTCCTTGGCTGGCCCTTGGCTAGTCGTTGGCCGGCCCTTGACTGGTCCTTGGCTGGTCCTTGTCTGGCCCTTGGCTAGTCGTTGGCCGGTCCTTGACTGGTCCTTGTCTGGCCCTTGGCTAGTCGTTGGCCGGTCCTTGACTGGTCCTTGGCTGGCCCTTGGCTAGTCGTTGGCCGGTCCTTGACTGGTCCTTGGCTGGCCCTTGGCTAGTCGTTGACCAGCCCTTGACTGGTCCTTGGTTGGTCCTTGGGTAGTCGTTGGCTGGCCCTTGACTGGTCCTTGGCTGGCCCTTGGCCAGTCGTTGGCTGGCCCTTGACTGGTCCTTGGCTGGTCCTTGGCTAGTCGTTGGCTGGCCCTTCACTGGTCCTTGGCTGGCCCTTGGCTAGTCGTTGGCCAGCCCTTGACTGTTCCTTGGCTGGTCCTTGGCTAGTCGTTGGCCGGCCCTTAAACGGACCTTGGCTGGTCCTTGATTGGTCCTTGGCTGGTCCCCTACAATTCCTTTTTAAACATCAATCTTTGTACTAAAATATTCTTTCTGTCATGATTTGTGGACATTAAGATCTAAAGAGAATCTCGCCATCTCCTAGTCAGACCCTGTAATTCAGTGAAAGGGTGGAGTCAGAGTAAGAAAATATGCAAGCTGGGGTCACTACACTGGCTGGAAGTTGGAGGGGATATTGCTGGGAGTTGGAGGGAAGTGGGCTGCCATTCGGCTGGGAAACGCCATCTTGAATGGCTGCTACTGTATGACTACATCTATGGTAATACTAGGCGGTCTAATGAATCAATGATGATCAGTTTGAACAGCTTTATAAAAGCATGATTGGTATAATTAAAGAGATTGGCAAAAGGGAGAGCAGTAAAAAAGAAAAAGCTAAAAACAACTGTTACTGTACTCCATAAAGTTTGACAGGTCTACAAGACAAGGACTTGAATTCATGGAGAAACTGAAGGATTATCCCTCAGTCAAGTGGAAGCACATCAGAGTGACTGCACTGCGCCTTCACAGTCGATCACAGCAACACTACTGCTAACTTAAAAACGCTGTCGCTATATTTAGCAATTTCTCAGACCCTCCAGCAACTTTATATAATAAAAATCAAAGTTGAACTTTGGAAGGTTCGGGAATAAAGGCGATATGGTATTACAGCTACACAATCTTTGCCTAAACCAGAATTGTTCGCTCTGAAAACGCCCCCCAGTGGAAGAAGCATAGCACAGCCGCAGTGTTCAGTCACCATTTCAAAAGCATCTTCACTATCAGCAGCAGATTTGTTGGTAATAGAAAAGCTTAACTCCAAGTAGAACATCACGTCAGCCATGTTTTAGCCATCAGTCAATGATTCTCTGTAAAGTGCTGTTTTCCTCACATCGTAGTGCATAAAAAAAACACAGAGCCTGAAACCAAATCGGTCATTTACTTTAAATGTCACATAGTGAGCAGGGCTGAACTCATACTTACATGTTTTTAAAATTTGATTGCATAAATCATGGCTGTTTAATGGAGTAGGTTCACCCATGTTTTTGGTAAATGTCATGAACAGCCATGAGGTCGCCGTGTTTAGATAAATACTGTAGCTCTAATTATGTAAGGATCACAGCACCCCTCCGATCATAGCATGGGTTCTATAGAGGGAAACCAAGCAGAGCAGGAAGAAATGTTTCCTCAGTCCTTTTTTAAGAGCTTCCATGCATCTTCTGAGCAGCTATCCAGGACAAAAACTTTTTCAATTGGTTTTTCAAAGGAGCTTTAAATAATCATTTTCACCTAAAAGTAAATTTCACTTTTAGTTAAATATTTAAATCTGAAAAACACAAAGAGAAAGGACAATTAGGAGAAATCTATTGATGCAATTACTTTTGTCTTTGGTGCTCAGACCTCAGCAGGAAACATAGCACTTAATTTAGCTAGATATGCATGAACAGGAGTTCAAAAAAAGCTCCTAGCGCCAAATCTAGTGACTTTTTTGTGCTACTGGAGACTTTGGAGACAACATCTAAAAGCAGC
>NW_015153675.1:7421-8789 GCF_000732505.1 Cyprinodon variegatus | reverse complement strand
AGGAGTCTTCAGTGAAATCAGAGATAAATAATTATTTTCATAAAAACGTATTAAATAATAAATTTGTGTAGATATTAGGACTTGTAAATATCTATTGTATTAAAAAATAATTATTGATAAAAGTAGATAAGTAATAACACTTGAAACGATTTTAAGCCCAGAACTCAAACCTGAAAAAATTGTATCCACTACGCTTTTTATCTAGAACGTTTAAATATATGCTTCTGTTTGTAGACATATAGTTGGTCTTATCTTTGGTTTGACCCTGAGGTTCTGGTGCCTATCCACTATCAGCCCCCCCTCAGTGTACATTGGTTAATGCCTGGCCACCCTAATAAACATTTTCTAGCTACGCCTCTGACGGTGACCTCTCAAACATAGTAAGAAAGCTCATCAATGAATATATTTTACTTGAAGCTTTGGGGTTTTCATGCAAAATGAATTTATATCCAAAGGTTTTAGTCTTATTTAATTGAGATTTAACTTGTAATTTTATCTGCTGCTTCAGGCTTGAAACTTGCAGGAACAAAAACAAACTGTTGGTTATTGCTAAAACGTGAGTGAAAATTGTGCAACCTTATGTAACTTGACCAAACTGTAGAAGGGGAGATCTGTTAAAGAAGGCAGAACAACCCAATTCACCTGCTGCATCCAAGATGCAGGTCCAATAAGACAATAAACTGTTCCTGTTCAATTCCTAACTGTTGGGATTTCTTTTAGAAAACTGTTTTGCCTTTAATTTTTAATGGTGCTGTAAAATTGATTGCCCATAAGGGATGATAAAGATACTAGTGACATGGTCAGTGAAGGTTTTCAGCATTCATCTTTTTTGGTGCAGACCATAAAAGTTTCATTTCTGTCTTATCAGACCAGTTCAGTCAGTTCCAACATTTTCTAGGATACCTAAATGCCTCACCACAAACTGCCACCAGTATTCATAATAATTTTATAATTGAATTTTATTGATCTCACATTGGAGAAATGTACCTCTCCATTTAACCCATCATCTTGGGGAGCAGTGGGCTGCCATCGAGGGGCACCCGGGGAGCAGTGTGGGGTTAAGGGTCTTGCTCGGAGATCAAGAGTTGCAGTCTGTGGGACTGGGCCTCGAACTCAGAACCTCTGAATTCCAAGCTCTATGCCCTAACCACACCACAAAGAGCGGATTTAGGAAATTCGGGGCCCTAGGCAAGGGCAGGCAGGGGGCCCTCTGAATTGAGAAGGCAACACATAAACATAACCATTATACAGATACAGAATTTTTTTTAAGAACAGACATACATCATTTGTTCTACCTTTTGTCCCTCTCTTCTTATCCGTTTTCCTCTCTATGTTTTCTTTTGTCCCTTGTTCTTTTCATATTGGCAA
>NW_015153675.1:4489-5521 GCF_000732505.1 Cyprinodon variegatus | reverse complement strand
TCAATTTGACTGTATGATCTGGTTGAACTGTAAAGTGCCTTGAGATGACATGTGTTGTGAATTTGGCGCTATATAAATAAACTGAATTGAATTGAAAAATTGAATCATCTTGGGGAGCAGTGGGCTGCCATCAAGGGGCACCCGGGGAGCAGTGTGGGGTTAAGGGTCTTGCTCGGAGACCAAGAGTTGCAGTCTGTGGGACTGGGCCTCAAACTCAGAACCTCTGGATTCCAAGCTCTATGCCCTAACCACGCCACCAAGAGCGGATTTAGGAAATTCGGGGCCCTAGGCAAGGACAGGCAGGGGGCCCTCTGAATTGAGAAGGCAACACATAAACATAATCATTATACAGATACTGGATTTTTTTTAAGAATAGACATACATCATTTGTTCTACCTTTTGTCCCTCTCTTCTTATCCGTTTTCCTCTCTATGTTTTCTTTTGTCCCTTGTTCTTTTCATATTGGCAATGTGCTAAACTGACCTTTAATGCTGTCTCAAAAGGAATCAAAGATTTTCCCATAACTAAACCCATTCTAGATGGCTGATTGCTCCTTCCTGTGTTTCTAAAAAGGCAACAGCAAAACTAAATAACCCAGTCCTTCTTTTTACTGTAGACAAGCCATGATCTGCTTATCTGTTCTCCATTTTTCATTTGAATGAAATAATAGCTGCATGAATAGCAGGAGGCTGGGTTACCAATCTACTTGCTCTGGAGAGTAGAGTTCACTGCTTTTATGTTGTCGCCAATGTCTCCAGTAGCATAATAAAGTCGATAGATTTGGCGATGGGTGTTTTTTTATAAAATAAAAGCACTAGAGGGGTCTGAAAAGTCACTAAATATAGCGACAAAAGCGCTAAGTTGGCAACACTGCTCTTCCTGCCATTTGTTTTCAAATGATTTGCTGCTGTCTGTTTGGACCTTTCTGAACATGTGCAGCAAATGGACTGAACCAATGTGGTTGACACTGAAGGGGGAGGGGCCTGAGACAATATTATAAGCGTTCTGATGGCATTTTAACGAAAGGATTTT
>NW_015153675.1:0-1646 GCF_000732505.1 Cyprinodon variegatus | reverse complement strand
TTAGCAACTTAGTGCTAGTAGGTTCCCAATAGGAAATTCCATTGGGACCAAGTAGCACTAAATTGGCGACAACACTGTCAAGGAACGCTATGGACAGAGGAAACATGCAAGAGGAGGAGAGTTTTGTTTCGGAGGTCATAGATGAGTTTGCTCCATCATACATTTTTTTATTTAGAGGAGGAAAGCGGGGTCGAAGATGTTGTGGAAGAGGACGCCAGGGCGGCAGAAGCTTGGTTTGGTGTAGAAGGCTTACAGCCGTACATGTTTGAGCCCTTGCTACGTAACGCTGCCAGTTCTGTTAGCTCTACGCCTGCTGAGGACACAGACGTCCATCCCCATAAACACTGGGACGTAACTCAATGGGAAAGGAAATTCTTATTTCAATTGTTGCATATATTAACTGCGACATATGAATCAAGATGCTATGATTGACAGATGGCCGTTGAAATATAATTGGCCGAATTTAGGTGTTCAGGCTGACGTAAAACTAACTGGCCTGCATAAGATCACGAAAAAAAACACATATTTTAAGACAGGATTTATTTTTTTAAATAGACATTTTCTACATTTTGGGACAATATCGTCTATCAATATATACATGTTTAAGCCAGAATTATATGACATTTAAATATGACTTCCCTACTACTTTAATCATATACTTAAAATTTGCCAATCCCCCATTGGAAGAAAAGTAAAGAAGAAAAATATAATAATCACAATTCACCCATATATATATATATATTTTTTTATCATCATTAAATCTGATTGACAACAATTGAAACGATTAATCAAAATTGTTGTCATGACTATCACAATTATAATAAAAGATATAACAAATGACCAACCCACAAATGAAACTGATAAATAGTTTGAGCCAAAAAAACAAAACATTTTTATGGAGGTCTGGATTTTTTATTTTAGGTTGGATTATTTTAGCCTGTAGCAAACTTTGATGCACTGAATATTGAAGGGCATTTTGCTGACCTTTTTTAAAATGTATTTATAAAAAGGCTAATGACATTTAATAGAACATATTCATCATACAAAACTATCATATTTATTATTGAACATATATTTAGGAGCTTTTTACCTCTGCGGCTCCGCCAAGGATGTTATGCTTTCTATTGAGTTTGTTTGTCTACTAATAGAATTACTAAAAGTTATGGAAGGATTTTCATGAATTTCTTTATCAGAGATATGGCTCATACCAAGGAACAATCCATTACATTTTGGTGATGATCCAGATCCTAATCAGGATAAGCGGAAAAAATTTTTTTTAAGGATACTTCAAAATTATCTGGCAGAGCTAGCAGTTCCGCCCTAAACCTGAGGGTGGCAGCGGTGACTATTGACAGTCTGGAAGTTTATTACAAGGACAAAAAAAATTAAAAAAACACAAGAAAGGAAAGCAATGCCTTACTCCAAGTCTGGATCTGCTAATCAAGGCAAGAAAGCAGTGCTGAGCAAATGAAGAAGGTGAGAGCAGAACAAACACCAGAGGCTGCAGACACATGCTGGGTCTTATCTATGAATTTATAAAAGGGTTTTAAGGAACTTTTTTATCAGAGGTGTGCCTCATGCAAAGGAAAACCTCATTAAAATTAAAATTTTAATTAACTTAAAATCAAAATTTCATAATGATTCAG
>NW_015153674.1:7758-8793 GCF_000732505.1 Cyprinodon variegatus | reverse complement strand
TGGAAATTAATTCAATCAATATGGAGTTAAACTAAATAAATCATTCGCGTAAATAAAAAAAGCTAATTGAGCTGATCTTCTAGAAGTTCCCAGCCCAGCATTGCTTTCTTGATTCCCTGTACTGTCAATTTATTCCTTTATTTTTTCTTTTTGCTTTAGTTTTCAGCTTCATTCTCTCTGCTGGTGCATTTCACTGTCCCATTACCTGTACTGGCTGTCATTCTTGTCACATTTTTTCTCATTATATAAAAGCAAAGTCTCTCCAACTGGTCGCTGAGCCTTTTGCTTCATTTCCTTTTCACATCGTTCTTTTTGGTTGTGGATGTCAGCCTGGCTCTAATAGTTTTCAGAAATCACTCGTAAAATTTGTCCTCATTGCTTACAGAAAATTTTAATCCAGAAAGAGAGAAGGAAAAATCCTGATCCAAGCTGAGAGAAATAGAACAGTCTTTTATCATTTATTTACACCTGGAGTACACTTCATGCATGAGCTCACACAGACAGAGGAAAATAGAAATTGTTTTATATTACATTTATGTGAAGCACAATATTTTAGCTATCCTCCATGGGGTTTAAATTTCTCTCCTTAAACAATTAGGTCTGACAGCTAACCATAGTAAGTAGTATTAGTATGCTGTCTCTGTCATCAGTCATTCTTTAGGTACGCTGCTTTGAATGAAGGATTTTCTAATGTGTGTTAATTTTCCAACCACGTAGTCTCTAAGCAAATCCTGCAGCTTTCTTACCGATGCTGCATTTAATTTTCACTTGATAGGCTGATTTTTTTTATTTTAAAGTAGCAATTTTAAAATGTAACCTGAGTATCAGATACTCCCCCACCACTGGCCACCTTCATTTGCTCCTGCTCACCTTTCTAATTGGTCCAGCGGCTGATTAAAGCCAAACGTTTTCACCTGGTTCCTCAGCTATTATATTTGCTTGCCTACCATCAGTGGCAGGTTATTCGAGCAGTTTGGCCAGATTAACTCCAGCGATCCCATTATGGTTCTGTTTTCCTGATCGTGACCTGCTCTG
>NW_015153674.1:3412-4857 GCF_000732505.1 Cyprinodon variegatus | reverse complement strand
GAAATGATCCAGGGTTTCCGCGGATCTTTTAAAATAATTACAATCCATTATTTTTTGGGGGATTTTTTCATTAATTTCATAAATTTTTATGGGATTTCGGTGTAACAATCAACATGTATCGAACCGAACCGAAAACCGTGACCACGAAACCGTGAATCGAACCGAACCGTGGATTTTGTGAACCGTTCCACCCCTAATCAGGATATAACACTGTCAACACTTTCCTCTATAGTCAAGCATAAACAATGTATTTGGAATTTTTTTATCTCAATTCTATTATATATTAATTTATCCTATTTACTCACTATAAAAGTTTTCACTCAGTCTGTTTCTCTCTCAAGGCCACACAGTTCTCTGCAGGATGGTGTTTGTAGACCAGACAGAGCTTCTTCCCATAACAATCCAGATTCTTTCTCAAAGTTTATTCATAACATGTTACTGTTTAACCAAAGTGTTAGTAATTTGTTTTGACTCTGACTGCTTTCCTTTGTTGTAAGTAGGAGGGGACAAATGCTGCTCTAGCAGAACAGAGCAGAATAATGTGCCATTAAGGCTTCATGGTGACTGTTCTCTCTTTGCAGATATGAATAAATGTGCCGACTGAGTGAAATCCATCGATCTAGTTTATTTAACTAGGGTGAATAGTTGAACACTTTTTTCCCACGACAACAATTGCAGACCTCAGTGCACTTTTGCATTCAAACTAATGTGCATTTAACTCATCAAAAGTAGGGACCAAAGTAGGGAAAAGCAAAGTAGTCTCTACTGGCTTTCTCTTTCCTGCTCTTCTCTCTCTCTCATTAGTTTTCCTGTGGACCCTGAAGGCATCGGTGTCCAGATTTGGCTGGAAATTCAGCCAATGGCGCTTTTCCAAATGTGACTGGTGGGTGATGTGTAGGTATTCTCCTTAGAATATGATTGGCTGAATAGTTTGCCCCATCACCTAGGGAAAAAAAGAAGAAGAAGCAGAGAACATGGCAGAGCTAGCTTGGAAGAAAGAGGCGATGAAAATGAAAAAAGAGACAGTGGGCGAGAAGGAGGAAAGGTTAAGAAGTGAGAGTAAGCAGCAATGCCCTTAGAGCTATTGAAAAGAGTAGGCGGGTCTATCTGTATGGCTGAGACCTGTTGATGATTTGAAGGGCAAAGTTTTCTGCCGGTTCTTAAGCACAGAGTTGGGAGCCGAAGTAACAATATGTATAAAAAACGCCAAAACAAAAGTCTATAACACAATCTGTCAGCAAATTCTACACATTTAGTATGGCTGCTTATTTCCACATCTAATTCTTTCAGCCTTTCTAATGCCAGCTACCTCTGATGTCTTATGGCCAAATGTATCGTTATGCATGTATGATGCAAAAAAAATCGGAAGTTTAAAAAAGGCAAAATAGAAAATAGTAAAATTTATCTCTACAAAAAACATTGTAATAAAGATATCAGTGCAAAGA
>NW_015153674.1:0-1020 GCF_000732505.1 Cyprinodon variegatus | reverse complement strand
CGGAGAGTCTCCAGACTGATTAGCGAGTGAAACCTTGAAAGCTCGCGAGATCAGGATGGTCTCACGAGGCTACTCCCAGATACCAAGGTAACAAAAAACTGCATCACAATAAGCAGTAAATAAAATGGCCAAATTGTTTAGTAAAATGTGATCTATTGATTTTTACTGTTTTGAAGTACAAGTCAGGTGCCTCGGTATCTCTGTTTGGAGTGAGGGTTTTTCCTGTTATATTGCTGCATTATCCTCTCTCACAGGAGAAATGGGAGACATTTTGTCTTATGAACTTAAAAAGTTAACTTTTTTTTGCAACATAAAACTGACTAAGTTAAGTTAAGTTTTAGTCGACTGAAACCAAATAAAACTATCACATATAGTAATGACTAAAATACCACTAAAACTGATAATAGTTTTTGTCCCTGAGGTCTAAGACTAAATCCAATATGGCGGTCAAAAACAACACTGGTTGCAGGACTGTCCCTTTGTCTGTCGAAACAACAGTAGAAGTCATGCAGGTCGTTGGCTAAGCGTTGGTAGTTCATGGAGAGGGGGGGTTTCGGCTTGTAATTTGTGACTTGTCTAAGTCTTTTCCAGACAGAAACAGAGCTGTTGCTGCAAACTGGAGTTGCAGCTTCTCAGAGTTCAGTCCTTTAGCCTCTTTCACAGCCTTTCCGAACTTGTTTCTTTAAATCTGCATTTGTCTCCACTCTTGAAGGCCTCTTCTTAATCCAACCATAACCTTCTGAGATCGGCTGTGAACCAGGGTTTGTAGCTGTTGTAACACACCCTGGTTGATGATGGAACACAGCAGTCCTCACAGAAGCTGATGTCAGAACCTTTGGGATTCCAAGCTCTATGCCCCCAAACTAATGAGTAGCTTGCAATGATTGCTGTTGTCAGTGAGTTAATTAGCCATTAGAGAAAGGAGCAAGTGTTGCTGGTAGGATTAAAACCTAAACAGGGAGACCCCAATGGATTTCCAGTCTATTCCCCCATTTACACCACCCTTGAAAAACCGTGCTG
>NW_015153673.1:7134-8804 GCF_000732505.1 Cyprinodon variegatus | reverse complement strand
AAAAAAAATGAGGTTAGAGCTTAAAGATGGAAACGTGAAAACGGCGTTTCAAAATCTTCCCACTCTGAAGGCTGAATAAAAAAAAAAGATCGTTTACAGACCCCCGAAACGCCGGCTTCGTATGGATGAGAGGTAAGGTTTCCTTTGAGGTGGAGACAATTCTACTGATAAGGTGTAATTATAGAAAAGGAATGACTTACTGGATCAAACACCAGCATCCTGCATAAGAGATGAACTGCTTCATGGGTTGCCTGGCTGGAAAGTGTGTAGAGAACAGGAAGGGATGGCTGTAGAGAAAAAAAAACATAGAAAGGAGTGAAACCTGGACCACTTCAGGAACTCTT
The DNA here is from genome assembly GCF_000732505.1 of Cyprinodon variegatus. Classification (NCBI taxonomy): domain Eukaryota; kingdom Metazoa; phylum Chordata; class Actinopteri; order Cyprinodontiformes; family Cyprinodontidae; genus Cyprinodon; species Cyprinodon variegatus. The sequence goes on along the minus strand of NW_015153673.1, from coordinate 8,460 downwards.
AGATGAGCTAAAACAGCCTGTAGGTTGGAATAAGTCCACAATATACATGATTACACAACTAAAGCTTATCACTAATTTTTAAGGCAAGGCCCCATATTTCAAGAAGCTTTCCAGTTTTAGGCAAATATTCCGGTATTGTAATGACCTCAGTGAAGCAAAGAAGCACAAAAACACTAACGTCTACAATAAAAGGCACGTCCATAGTGGTCAAAGAAAAAGCCTTTGGGAAAAAATGGAATCTAAATGATTCAAACATCATTACCAGACTGGTTACCTGTTTCTGAGTTCCTCTGAGAATGTGAGCGCGAGCTCCTTCACATGCCGTCCTCATTGCCTCCATAGAAGGCGTCCCCAGTAGGTCCGTGATTAAATCCAGCTAAAGGCGGGAAGAAAAAAAAAAATCATCCCAGAAATAATTCAAAAATGTTTGAGTTTCCCATATTCTGTTTGATGGTAAAATAAATCACATGAGGCTTTGCTCCATCACAGAGAGGTGACTCCACTAAAGACCGTCCTGTTTCATATTGAAGATATTGATCAATAATCATCATCATCATGATGATTTCATCAATATGAAACTAGATACGTCACCACAGTAGGGAGACAGGTGGAGGTAGAGCGTTAACAGCCCAATCCAGTGGGGGAGAATTTCAATTTAAATCCAGATAGAAGTTTCTCCTGGGCTATACTGTTCTTTTTTTCGAGCTTTTCATGGTACTGGTAGCTTGTATTTCAGCGAAGCACACCCCTGACTCTACCCTTCTTATACTTTCTTCATAATACTAAGGTTATCCTATTTTCTGCATTTGTGCTGCTATAGGCTTAGACTGCTGGAGGACACAAGGATCCCTTTTCATCATTCATCTCTATTCTCCCATTCTGCAGTATTTCTTAGTTCTGCTCTCTCTGCTTTTTCTCATAATAGAAGCTCCCTCTGGTCTGTTCCTCTTTGGCAGTGACATCATCCTGGAGAGAAATATCAGCTGTGCTGCTTCCATCAACAACTTTGTTTATAGATGTTGGAGCTTGGCCTCTTCTCAGTGTATTCTTGTTGCTCTGACTGTGACTAACTGCATGTGCTCTCCTTTACTCTCTGACATGGGAGCTGGCTCACAGCCTTTCCACCTGGCTGCGTCTTTCCTGAACAGGGCCACCTGTGGAGCTAGTTGACAGCGGGTTGACCTTTTATATCTCTGCTTCCTTTTCTTTTTCCGCTTCTGTCTCCTTGAACCCCAAATAGCAGATGGCCGCTCACACTGAGCCTGGTTCTGCTGGAGCTTTCTTCCTGTTAAAAGGGAGTTTTTCCTCTCCACTGTCACTACAAGC
>NW_015153673.1:0-1450 GCF_000732505.1 Cyprinodon variegatus | reverse complement strand
TCGTGACCACGAAACCGTGAACCGAACCGAACCGTGGATTTTGTGAACCGTTCCACCCCTAATGGACATGCAGTGATCTTGGGGTAAAAGCAAGAAACTGCAATCATGAACTTTGGGTGCGGCAGATGGAGCCTAAGGAGGTGTGGCGCTAATATATAAAAGGGGTGGAAACCAAGTTTCCTTCTCCTGATGAAGGAGAACCAAGCTTGAGGTACAGGAGTTGTTTCTCTATATAATTTGCTCATTATCAATTGTTCTGTTATACTTAATTGGAATTACTCCCTTATGAATAAAGAACTGGGATTAAACCCTAAAATACCTCTGTATCTTCTACACTGTTACCCACAATTAACCCTACCGAGAAAGTGTCTTCCACACAGCCAAAATTAAATGCATTTAAAGTGAATTTAAAAGGATGGATTCATGAAAATCTCAAAGAAAAAAAATCACAAGCAAAAAAAAAATGAAAGTGATGCAAGTTTTTAAATTCCATGCCTGCACTGAAAGCAATAGCCTAAATGAGGCTTTTAAAGATGAAATGAAACTGTTAACCAAACTAACTTTACAATTCACACAATACACATTCACAAGATTGTGTTTTAATATTAGCAACAATTATATTACAAATGTGAAAAATGTAAACATAAAAAAATCAAGCCTTATTTTATCATTTTCTGGCGGGGGCTGTGCCATGTTGCAGTACTCCACTTGGTGACGTTACGGGGTTGGTGGATGCTTCATCCAGCTCATAGTCATTGGGTTTAATTAGCTTGTTTGCTCAGCCATAACACGGCTTTGTTGGGCTATTCTATCAAGTTTGCAACTTAACGCTAATCCAGACATTTTGAATTGAAAAAGCTTCCTGGATGGGAAGCCAAACGTCTTCAAAGTGAAAAACAAAGTCCAGGGGTTTGGTTTTTTTTACTTTTTTTGGAGCTTTAGCTAGCAGTGGAATATACCGATAAAACCAGATATACCTCACAACTGTAATAATTTGGAAATTAGATTTTACTTCACATTTCTATGAGTCCATTCAGCGTGTGACTCAAGCTGTAGTAAGAAGTGAAGAGGTAGTTCTGGAGGCGGGGTTCAGACTACCTCTGCTGCCCCACAGAACACCACTGGGAAGAATATGTACAGCAGCAGACTTTTGAGTCTGGTGAGCTAGCCTAAAGTTACACCAAGTGTCTTTTATTTCACTGCCTAAAAGGATTGGCTGTACTGAACGCACTGACTGTCATTGGCAACAATCAGTTGTAATGACAGGGTGCAAAAACACGGAAAGCAGGCAGAGCAGTGACATGTACAGTTATGTTGGCAGGTATTAAAGGAGAAGTTCGGTTTTTTACACTTTAAGCCCATTTTCTGTAGTGTCCAGGATGAAATCGAATGATCGACACCAAAAGTTTGACAATTGCTCCTGTCTCTGCTTTTTGGCTCATTTAGAATC
>NW_015153672.1:7425-8805 GCF_000732505.1 Cyprinodon variegatus | reverse complement strand
AATAAACCATTACAGATAAAGAAACCCGAAGTGTAATAAGACCAGGCTTGCCCAAAGTGGGTCATCGAGGGCTGCTGTCCTGCTGGTTTTACAGGTTTCCCTGCTTTAACACAGCTGATTCTGATTATTGCAGTTTGGCAAAAGCCTGTTAATCAGCTATCAATGAAAACCTGCCGTAATGGAGCAGGAAAACCTGTAAACCTACAGGACAGCTCCCCTCAAGGGTCGACTTTGGGCATGCCTGCATTACACCAATCAGATGTTTATGAAGTATAATGTTCATTTATGGACACCTTTTAGTTATTTTGGCTCCTCTAACATGACTGACTGCATCAGTACCATCCTCCTGTGGTTCTTCTGGGGTCCATTGCAAGCCCAGATTCCACCTATAGCCACCTTTAGACCTTGTTGGTTCTGGTGTCTCTCATCTTCATCTTGACATCAGTTCTTAGGTTTTCTTTGGGGTCCCGGTCTGAAGAGCTTTCTGGCATAAACTCCACGGTAATTGGAAAAGCTTTGCTATGGGGATGTTATTCATCTGTGGCAGATAATAGCTATGAAGTGAGATTCTTAATGGCTAGTGCTTTAGTCAAGACCACAATAACCAAAACTGTAACCAGACCAGCTCTCATGTCAGACGATGAGGAGAGCACATCTAGCCAGTCACAGTCAGAGAAACAGGACTATAAAAGTGATCAGTTAATTTATTGTATGTTGCTGCTGCTAGGAAACTGTTGCTGCTCCGCCATCTTTCACTTTATACTGGAATTTTTGCACTTTGGAAAGAAAAAAGGAAGAGGAGATTGATGACCTCAAAGCTACTTGGCTGCCATCGTTTTCACATTTTATCACTGTTGTCCCTTGTGACAGCCTGCTGTCACACTCTGAAGCTGTGTGGTAACTTTTACATTTTTCATTTTCAAAATCAGTTGCACATTTCATGTATTTTCATTAGCCTGACTTTAAGTTAATTTTTTGCAGCGCACATATTTAGTTAACTTTATTTGTCAGGTTGTTTTTTGTCAAGATGCAATTGATTAATTTCTTCTTTGAGTTGCCAGTTTCCTTGGGATCTGCTGGTGGAGGGCTGCAATGAGCTCCAGCTTTCCTCAATTGGTTGCAGGCTAATCAGCGGATCAAACCATTTGTAATGGGAAGGGAAATTTGTTTGTCATTTGTTTAAATGTTCTTAGTTTGGGTAATTTTGTTAATTAGATAAATTTAAAAAGTATTTAGTGTCTGGCCAGTATTTATCTGTTTAATTAAGTTTAATTGTTTATTAGTTTGTTAGTCAGTTACCCCCCCTTCTGTTTCAACAGTGGTCTAATCGGCCACTATTAAAGTTTTGTTAGGTCAGTTTGTGCTTGAGTTCTTTATGTT
>NW_015153672.1:0-4117 GCF_000732505.1 Cyprinodon variegatus | reverse complement strand
AAACCAGTAACTTCTCTCTAAATAATGGAATTCTTTCATCCTTTTCTTGACCTGTTCAGGACTGAGTTTCTGAACTTTTCCACTTCATTACATTTCATTGGTCGATTATTGTATTGAGATTTCTTAGTATGGGTGGATTTATTGGGTTGTTAACATCTAATTGTATCTCCACAATACATCTACAGAGAAAATCACATATGTGTTCATTGTTCATTTTTCCTGCTGTATATTCCTTGAGCGTTTATGGACCGACAGCTGCGCTAATGTAACCATGAGTCCCTGAATGTGTCTACTGGGGAAATTAGATTGGGAATGAGAGCAGTAGCTCTGCAGAGCAGACCTAGAAGCATGATCCTGGTACCACTGTCATCTGTTCTGCCTCCAGCCACTCAGGGCAGCACCAGTGAAACCTGCTGATTCAGCTACAAAGGAAAGCTTCACAGGTTGTCAGAGAGTCAACAATGCAGGACACTGAAAAGGCGGAGGTGGCAGGAGGGTCTAATAAACCCATGCTCCTGACATTTAGAGGGGAATCTTGGCTCGGTGTGTAAAAGCTGTGGTTTCTGCTTTGAAGCTGAAAGTGTCAGGCTTGTTCTGAGGTAGCATGGTGTCTAAAACTGCGTTATAAAACAGGAGGTCCGCTGGAGAACAGCTCTGATCATCCTTGTTAAACTTGTTCTAACCATATGATACTGCCAGCAGCTGCTGTCAAATTAAAAATAAATGAGTGACTGCTGGATGAGGGTGATCTGGCACTGACTGAAAGACCGAGGGGGACAGATCCCCTTCCACCCTGTGTGGTTTGCTTTAACCCGGAGTTCTTCAACGGGGGTCCGCGACCCCTAGGTGGTCCACGTAGGTAATACACGTGGTTTGCGAAAGGTTTGGTTGATTAGACTATTTTTTATTATATTCCCCCCTGCATTTTTTTCCAGTAATTGAAATGTCATGAATTCATGAATTCATNCAACTTTGCACTTATGAGACCGTTCTGTTCACATCTCAAGTTTAAACTGTCTGATTTACAAGTTTGCACTTTGTGTTTATTGTGACAGGAAAAATTAAAATATGAGTATTTTGAAACAGTTGAATTGCTTTCATTATTGTAAAAAGATCGAATCGAAATTAATCGATTTAGAACTGTATGAATCAAAATCGAATCGATTCAGGACTTTGGCGAAAATACCCAGCCCTACTTGTAGCAAATTAAAAACTAAATGTCTTTTCAGCAGCTGGTTTCTGTTTGCCTGTCACATACAGCAACAGCCATTCAAAATGGCTCTTCCCAGTCACACGCTAGCTGAATGGCAGCAGACTCCCCTGCAACCCTGACCAAAATCCCTTCCAACTTCCAGCCACTGGAGTGAATCCCTCCTTTTCCTGGGCGTGCAACTCCATCGTTTTACTGAATTACAGGATCTGACCAGGAGATGGCGCTTGTCTTTAGATCTTAAGGGCTGTGTATACTCCCGCAGCAGTGTGTAGCAGTTAGCTTCTCGCAGGTATGATGCAGACATGCTTGGTTTTGAAGCGTGGTTTGCACCATTTCATTCCACGCCACAGCGCAAGAGAGACAATCACGAACTAGCTAGGATTGTGGGTGTCCGTTGGTCTGTTTGACGAGCTTGTTCGACGCCTACAATCCCTCATCCATCGCCGGACGACACACAGTTCATTTGTGACTGTTCCCCCAAGACGTGCAAACTACTGGTTTCTGAGCATAAACCAGGCTTTAATGTCCACGAATCATGACAGAAAGAATATTTTAGTATGAAGATTGATGTTTAAAAGGAATTGTATGGGACCAGCCAAGGACCCATGGAGCAAAGCGGGGACATTTTGAATGGCTATTACTGTAAATGCAAAACCTCAAAGTTTTACCAGCCGAGTTCTGTTTATTTGCAGCCTCTCCAGAGTGGCCGACGGCCCATGCTGCTGGAGCTGAAGCAGAGAGAACGCGTCATCAGACCCACTCTGATAACACCGTCTCTATGGGTGAGAGGTACCTTTCTGGTTTAGACCCATTTTTACTGGACTATGATCTCTGAACAGATAAAAGCAGAAACAGACCATGCTTAGCTGGATTTCTTTCTCTTTAAACTAAGAGTAGTTAACTAGTAGTTATGTTCAGTGAGGCTAAATGATTGGCAGGTGGGAATAGATTGGAAAGCAAGTTTTCTGTTGAGATGCATGGAGCCTGTTTTAACAGTGTTCTGTTCTTCTAATCAGCTGCAGAGAATAAATACAATATTTCCATGCTGCCTTTTAAGTTGTTAATTGAATCAAGTTTTATCCAACTTATGTGTATTAAATACAAAACGTCATATTGTGGTTTTATCCTATAATTAGGTGGAGGTTATTGAAAGTATCTGAGCCTGAGGTGACTTCTGAATATTAGCCAATTGTAAATTATACATGTTTGCCGTTTCATTCAGGCTCTCAGGTTGGATAAAGAAGAATGTTTAGTGGAATAGTGCCGTCATATGCTTCCTCTATAAACTCTTACAGGAGGTGCCTGAGCTGCAGTGTTGGAAAGAGGGTCCTCTGCACATAAGAACTTCAAATCAGACACTAGAGCATTGCATCTTTTAAAGAGGGCCCTGAGCAAGATCTGATCAGAAGCAGTGGAGATGGTCTCATTCAATAAGGTTTGATATTAGACAGAGTTTAACCAGCTGGTTTAGCCGTGGACAAAGATCAAGGAGGCCAAAGTGCAGGAGTTAGCCATCTGATGGCTGCTGACTGTAAAGGAGGACAGCCCATGAGACGACGGGCCTTAAGAGATTCAGTTTGTTTAGTCTGAAGCACTTTAATCACTTTTATATCCAATTTAACACTTTCGTTTTACTTCTATGCCTAAATTTATTTGTTGATATATCATCTCAGCGCAGCTCCAACACGTCTAACTTGACTTTCTTATAAAGCTCTCCTTCAAATAAAGAATTTTATGAGCAGAATGTTAGTTAATCATTTACAAGTTAATATCCTGTGGATGAACGGTTTAAAAACCGATGGTGTTAGTTGGGATTCGGGTAAAAATAATAACAGTTACACCAATGAACCAGAGCAAAAAGTTAAATCTAAAGCCCCACCATTGGGCCCCCTGGTCGCTTCTTTGGTTAATGCTTTCCTCATCCATCCAAGTGTGAAGACTCATCTTAAAACGATGCTCCATAGATGTTCATAGCTTGGGAATTTTTTTTTTTAAAGACATTTATATGAGTAAGCTCATTTCTTTGTCATTTCTAATAAACCAGAGTCCTTCTGATATGAAATCAAGAGGCTTTTGAAGGTTAATGTCCTCAAAATCTATTGGAGAGTTGAAAGGACAAAATAAAAGCCGGTAAAATAAGCTCTGAAACTTTTTGGTTTTTCTTTCCCCTGTCACACTTGTTGTCAGGAGGCCCCTGCTACGTATAGGGTGATGGGATGTCCTGATCTGTTCGGGACAGTGCTGTATTTTCCTCTACTGTCCCACAAACTGAGACTATTACCCCATTTACACTACCCTTGAAAAACCGTGCTGAGACCGGTCCGAGCTCAGTAACTGAGATAACTTATCGTGTGTAAATAGGAAGCAAACTGAACTGAACCGAGCTAACTGCAGACCAGTTCCAGAGGTGGGCTCGGCTTTTCCCTGGCTCGGTTCTCTGATAACAAGAGCGCATGAGCAGAACGCATCATCTCCGTCTGGCTGCACATCCCGATTCACACTCCATTCCAGTAGATGGCGCTAATGCCCCTCCAGAAACAGAAGAAGAACTTCTTCTTCAACTATAAACAACAATCGAAATCTTCTCCACGCAACATTTTAAATATTGGCATTTTAAACAATAACACAGAAGTACAGCAATAATAATCAAGCATAACTTTCTGAATGTGACGGGCGCCGCCATTTTGATTTGCTTGATTCCCTCCTTCGTCTTCTTCTTCTTGTGTTTTATGGCGGTTGGCAAACAACTTTTGGTGCATTACCGCCACCAACTGCTTGATTTCCTCCTTCAATACTGGCAGTAATACCGCAGATCGTCACTAGGAGGCGAGGAGTCGAGGAACCGAGATAGCGTGATGTGTAAACGGTCGTCAGAACCGAGCTCGGAAAACTCTTGTCTCAGCA
>NW_015153671.1:8185-8813 GCF_000732505.1 Cyprinodon variegatus | reverse complement strand
AGAGGGATGGCAGACAGAGGGATGGCAGACAGAGGGATGGCAGACAGAGGGATGGCAGACAGAGGGATGGCGACACACAAGATGAACAGACGAAAGCCCAAGGCTGAACCCCAGAGGCTTTGGAGCTAATGCCCCAGAAGCTGCAGTGACAAACCTATGGGCTCCAACGGCAGCTAGTCTCACCCAAAGCAGAACCGGTCATTTTGACTTTCAAAATCATAATTATGATATGAAATCATAATTATGAAATATATCATACTTATAAAATATAAGGTCAAAACTATGAGATATATGTTGGGATCTGGAGGTTTGTCCACTTTCTCCATCAGAGGGCGTACGAGATCTCCTGGAGCATGAGCCGACCGCACCACCTGTCTCCCATCTGCTCATCAGGAGATCCGTACTTAAGGAGGCGGAGGGCTTCACTCCAGTGCCAGAGTGTTTGCCAGTAACGGTTAGCAAGCCTGAGCCAACCTGCCTGTCTGAGATCTCTGACTTTTGTTAACCAAACCTGATCCCGTTTTTCTCCTCTCTGCTTCCCAGGTTGATCCTGCCTGAATACCTGAAACTCTGGAGAGTATCTCTGCCGCTGATCTGTCTGCTCATTCTCAGTAGAACTCTGGAGAGC
>NW_015153671.1:3419-4545 GCF_000732505.1 Cyprinodon variegatus | reverse complement strand
TGACTTTATTCTCATAATGTTATGACTTTATTCTCATAATGTTACGACTTTATTCTCGAAATAGAAAAAAAAAAATCTGTAGCCTGTCACTAATACTGCGTCATAAATGATCTTATTTTATAGGCAAATAGTCTTACTATGCTTCTCAAATCGAGGAAAATGCAGACCAAGAAAACTTGACTTGCTTAGATTGCAATGCAACATTGACTGACAGCTGTAGGCCAACACGTTGCCTCTGCTTTGCATGGATTCTGTTTCTCTTCATATAGAAATATTTGGATTATACAGCCCTGCTGTTTTTTTTGTTTGTTTTTTTGTTCTGAAATAGTGTAACCCCTGTTTAATTCTATAGCAAAGTCTATTCTGTTTCTTTAATTTGCTTAAAGAGCATTATTGTTCAGTTTCCTATCTATTTTATAGCCAGTTAAAAGCCATCAATGTGCAAAAATAATAGGTTCTGCCTGCCCCTTTCAAGAGACCTTGTAACACCCAGGAACTTGTTATTTTCCTACTTCCAAACCTCTTGAGACGCATTTTCACACTGTATTCTCGGAAAAAAGTTAGCAACTGACATTTGATTTTGTAAATCTATTGGGAGAATTTATTTGCAAATTGGGACTGTGTTTGATTTGCTTGTGGTTTGTGGGTAGGGCCAGATGCCAGCAGTGTGTTAGTAAGCACAGCATCCACTGCAGCCTATTTCCCAGTTACATCCATCGCTTCCAGGAAAAAATTAGACCCGAGAAGAACCACCCACATACTACCATAACAACCTTATCTCTAACCCACCCCCCGTCCACACACACACATATTCAGAGCAGCAGAGAGGTATCACCTGACAATTCCTACGGAGAATACTCCAAGGTCACCATCGCCTGGAAAACATCCTTTAACCAAAGTTCTGAGAGCAAAGGAACACCTCCGCATGTTCACAAAAAAGGCTAAACTAATCCCTGTGCTTAAATAGCAGCATTCTGATTGTTAATTCTAATTAAATATGTGGGTTTGAATTTCTATCACCATCCAACTATTTAAAAAATATATGTGATGCATCTATGAGAAGAATGCGATGATTAATTTGTAGAATAAACAAAGAATACACTCTCTTTCTTTCCTTCTTTCTTTC
>NW_015153671.1:0-1740 GCF_000732505.1 Cyprinodon variegatus | reverse complement strand
AAATAAATATTTATAAACATTAAACCGAAGCCAAGAGTAACGAGTAACGTTTGTTTTAAAAAAGTAAGGAATAGAAAGTACAGATACTTGTGTGAAAATGTAATGAGTAGAAGTCAGAAGTAGGAACAAAAATAAGTAATGGAGTAAAGTATAGATACCTAAAAAGTGTACTTTAATACAGTAACGAAGTATTTGTACTTTATTACTTGACACCTCTGCATTTAGGTGTGATAAGAACATCCTTCTGTTTGATCTCAGTCTAAACAGTCATTAGCTCATAACCGTATATTTCACCAACGTAAAGACGATGACTGCTGTTGACACAACTCAGTAGCACATCTTTGGACATACAAAAATCTTTTGTGACCAATATCTGATGTCCAACTTTTGCTAATCTTATTCCTGCTTTTTATGATTCTATCCTGCTCTTTTTTTATTGTTTCTTTCAGGAGAATTGAGACTTTGACATTACATTTAAACAGACTATAGCATTTTATACTTTACACTAAAACGAATGAACACGTCTCTGTACAGTAGGTAGCAGGGAATATACCTAGACTCAATCTGATCTGTTGTAGAGCATTTGTGTGTGGTTTGTGTAATGTGTGTAATACCACAAGCCATAATATTTAACATAGGTGGAATAGGGTGATAGCTGGCTTTGCTCTGCTCTCCAAAATAGGAACACCCCTCTCCAAGACACTGCCAAGGAAGGAGCTTGATTCTCACTAAGGACATCTGAAACCCCCCTGCTGAGCCATTTCCCATGGAAACTTTTCCAAGGAGGCTGTTATGGTAGGAGAACCATCCGATTTAGAGGCTCGCAACCAGAACACATGGCCAAGGGACTACACTCATCAGCTCTGTTCAAAGAACAGAGCTGATGAGGCTACACAGGTCATTTAAAGCTGGCTAACCAGATGCTAACATATTTAGATTTCATTATATTTGATTTCTAAACTATGACCAAAGAGTCCATTAAAACAAGTCCCCTCGTTTCTCCTAGTTTTTAGCTCCATTATCTTAATGAACGAAAATTTAGCTACACAGGCTAAATAATCTGTTATTCAAGTGGTTACTGTTTAGGTTTATAATTCAATAACATTTTATTTACCTCCTGTATTTGCATTGTGACTTGGTTTTAACACATTCTAAATGTTCTAAATCAATTTAAAAGCTATTCTGACCTCATTTCAAACTCTTGAAGATAAACCTTGATTCTTAAACAGAAAATCCATGCTGATTTTATTCTTTCTATTCCAGGGGTTGGCATCCTGCGGCTCCAGAGCCTGCATACAGCTTCTTAATGCCCGCTTTTTCAAAAATGTATGAACATGGAAAAATATGTATTTGTTTGCTGTTTTTTTTCTAATATGGAGTGCAGGAGGTTAAACAACTATCCATTATGTTTTCCATTGCTGTAAAAATTTGTACAATGAATACATTTAAGCAATAAATGTAAAGAATTCTGTCAATGAATATTTGCATCATAGTCTGCAACAAACATTTTAGCGCATTATGGTGCCAGGCAGGTGGCTGTTGTAAATAAACCGGCGGCTGTGTCCTGGGCCATGGACCCCAAAGGGAAAAAAGGAAGATAGCTGATGAGAACAGAGGATTCAAAGAAGAATGGACCAAATCATTTGCTTTTATTAAAGGAGAAGTTTGGTTTTTTACACTTTAAGCCCATTTTCTGTAGTGTCCAGGATGAAATCGAATGATCGACACCAAAAGTTTGAC
>NW_015153670.1:7973-8837 GCF_000732505.1 Cyprinodon variegatus | reverse complement strand
TAGGCGGTTTGTAATTATTACATTGTTTAATTTAACTAAAATAGTTTTAACCAACTAGATGGTTTGTTTTTCCAACCAGTCTATTCTTAGAATCTGTCCAAACTGAATCCAACTGACAGCAACTCTACAAACTCCCGCATCTTGATGAAACACTGAGGCTGTTTAAATGCCTGTCGAAGTTTGTGGGCAATCTGAACCACTTTCCCCAGAAGTCATGTGGTGTGGCTGTAGAGAAGACATCATTGATTTTGGACCCTCCCCTAAATGAAACAAGCCTGGATATGCGCTCTGCAGAAAGGCCCTATTCACTACTTGTTATATGCCTCGAAGCCTCGACTCATCTCATAACATCACTAGTTATTCCAGGATTTATGCTTCTGCTGCCTCCTCTTGATATTAAATCTGAAACCACCTCAGCTTCAAGCTCTGCATTTGGGTCCTCTGCAAACCTCCACAAAACCAGACACTAAGTTTGTTTGTTCGTTTTTTTTTTTTTTTTCTGGAAGATGAAGCAGCATCTGAGGTACCTATAGAATCTGAACTGGGTTTTTGAAGCATCCAAAGGGCGCTTCTGGGTTCCCTTTCCATTCATTGACTATCTTATCAGGGATTTTTTAGCATCTCCTTCCTCTGGTTCAGGGAGGGTCCCCTTGGAAAGGGACTCATTTTCCACCATAATTTACAAATAAATTCTTAAAAAATCCTACAATGTGATTTCATGGATTTTGTTTCTCATCTTGTCTTTGATAACTGATGTTTAACTATAATGAAAGCTACAGACCTCTCTCATTATTCTAAGTAGGACAACTAGCATAGCCAGTGGCTGACTAAATACTTTTTAGCCCCATTGCATATATATATATA
>NW_015153670.1:4963-6045 GCF_000732505.1 Cyprinodon variegatus | reverse complement strand
GAGGCCCACTGGGGTTCAAGGAGACGGAAGCAGAGATACAAAAAGCAGCTGTAAAAGGCGGCTCCGTCCAGGAAACACACAGCCAGAGTGGCAGGATGTCGACAAATCTTCCTGCAGCATATTGTAAAGAAACTACCCTTCTCCTTTACCCCCTTTAAAGTGGAAACTTGTTTTCCATTAATAAACAATCAGATCCCAAAATAAAAAAAAATAACAAATTGTATTTAAGCAGCATGGAGGTCCATCCTTCTAAGCACATCCCAAGCCATATGTAGATGAAATAAACACCCCTATTTGTTGTTTTTGTTGTGTTGTGCATATATAATATTGCCATGTGCAACATGCAATATATTTTTTGTAATACATTACAATAACTATGTTCATGTGGTAATTAATAGTTATAATCATACTTGATAATATAATCAAAATAATATTCACCATGAGTAGCCCACATCTTACTGAATAGGGGGCACAAAAAGAGATCTGGATAATTGATTGGAGGGAAATGGCTCAAAAAAGGCTGTGAATCTTACTTAGGAATATGGTAAGTAGTAGTAGAAGTAGCGTATTACTCATGACAGTATGTCTGCTTCTCTCCCCTTAAACCCTAGTCAGGCCTGACAGACGCTGCTCACACTGAGCCTGGTTCTGCTGGAGGCTTCTTTATGTAAATGGGGATTTTCCTCTCCCATGTTGCTGCATCTATGCTCAGTTAACTTTCAAGGGATTTTTTTGAGTTAATGATTTGATGCAATCACTTGGTTTTGCTTAGATAGAAAACTTTGAACCAAGCTGGCTGTATAATCTGGTTGAATTGTCTCTGTAAATTGACATGTTTTTTGTTGAATTGAAATGTCTGAATTGAATGTAACCTAAATATAATGTAACTAAGTAAGATTTTGACTTAATGGTTTACTTTCTGCAAAGGTGAATGCTACGAACAGATTTACGGCTGTCCACCATTGGCCGAGGTCACAATAACTAAGACAGCATCTAAAGCAGGAAGCCCACCAGTTAAAGGAGAAGTCCTGTCATATTCAGAATTCAAACTTCTGAAATTACTTTAAATATGAAATTATTAC
>NW_015153670.1:0-1268 GCF_000732505.1 Cyprinodon variegatus | reverse complement strand
TATATATATATGACATATGTGACCATGTTTTCAACTATACTTGACTTGGAGCTGAATGATTTTTGCTCATAAACTCATCTTTTGAATGGAGGTTGTGGTGAATTTATTCCATATATGTGTAGAGTTTTCTTTTTGACTATGATTTGAGCTTGATTCACACTTTCATTTCTGGTTCTAACACTCAGCCTGTTAGGCGTGTTCAGAGGATATATGACAGTCAGAATATTATTAGATTAAGATTATATTTGCTAACCCTGAGAAGTAATACATATATCATAATTGCACCACATCGGGCAAAGGCTGGACATTCTGTAAACTCTTTCAGGTAGAATGGACAAAGCTACAACTGGTGCTCACCTACCAAATTTCGTTTTGGCCAAACCAACAAAATATTAACCAACAAAATATCAGCAGATGCCATAAGTAACTACAACTGGCACTATTTCTATTTTCCAGGGAAGAAATAGCAGGTTCAGAGCTGGAAACTGCTCTTGATAGAATTACACATTGCATTATAACATTAAATTGCATTATGTATTGCATCATAGATTTCTTCCCCTGTCTCTTTCTATTGATACTTCCTCTTTAATATTTAATTTTCCAGGACTGCACAGGGCTTTTCTTTCTCTTGCTTTGTGGAAACAAAAATGCTCCCTTTGAAATGACTTATTGTGTTGAGCTTTAAAGACAATGTCATCATTTGTTTTAATAGAGAGCAGCTCCTTATAACATGCCCCAAAGAAAAGGTCAATATTATCTCTCTGGCACGGGCTATATGAGCTAGGACCCAGGAGGCAGACTGGAAAACAAGATTGAGAGAGAGAGAGACTGTGAGTAGACAAGAAAGAGAGAGAGCTAGAGCCCATTAACATTTATGAATAATTTAATCTTGCATAGTTGGCCAAAGTCCAAGTGCATAACTGACTAATTGCAGAGAGGGGAAACTGGGAAAGCAGAAAGCCTGGAATTAGTACAAATGTGTATCTGGTTTGGTTTATGTGTCTATGTGGCTCCACTGATGCGGGGGAATTGGTTTTGTGAATGTCGGAACAAGAAGCTAACATTATCCATGCATGGAGAAGTTTTTCTCAGCAGACTGTCTTGGCATTACCACATCCAATAGACTGTGTGTGTGTGTGGTGGGTGGGTGGCGGTCATGTGTGTTTGTGAACATTTGCATCTAACACTGACACAGCTTTAAAGAATGTGGATGGATGGATGGATGGATGGATGGATGGATGGATGGATGGATGGATGGATGGATGGAT
>NW_015153669.1:6863-8847 GCF_000732505.1 Cyprinodon variegatus | reverse complement strand
AAGGAGGGCAACAAATAAACCACTTCTCTCCAGGAAAAACATCAGGGAAAGACTGATATTCTGCCAAAGGTACAGGGAGTGGACTGCTGAGGACTGGCATAAAGTCATTTTCTCTGATCAATCCCCTTTCCCATTGTTTGGGACATCTGGAAAACAGCTTGTTGGGAGAAGACGAGGTGAGCGCTACCACCAGTCTTGTTTCATGCCGACTGTAAAGCATCCTGAAACCATTCATGTGTGGGGTTGCTTCTCAGCCAAGGGAGTCAGCTCTCTCACAGTCTTACCTAAAAACACAGTAATGAATAAAGAATGGTACCAGAATGTCCTCCGAGAGCAACTTCTCCCAACCGTCCAAGAGCAGTTTGGTGATGAACAATGCCTTTTCCAGCATGATGGAGCACCTTGCCATAAAGCAAAGGTGATGTCTAACTGGCTCAGGGAGCAAAACATAGAGATTTTGGGTCCATGGCCTGGAAACTCCCCTGATCTTAATCCCACTGAAAACTTGTGTTCAATCATCAAGAGACGTGTGGACAAACGAAAACCTAGGAATTCTGACAAAATGCAAGCATTGATTGTGCAAGGACGGACTGCTATCAGTCAGGATTTGGTCCAGAAGTTGATTGAGATCATACCAGGGAGAATTGCAGAGGTCCTGAAGAAGAGGGGTCAACACTGCAAATATTGACTTGCTTTAACTCATTCTAACTGTCAGTGAAAGCTTTTGTTACTCATAATATGATTGCAATTGTATTTCTGTATGTGATGACAACATCTGACATACACACATGAAAACCAAAAGACAGCAAATCATGTGAAAATATAATATGTGTGTCATCCTCAATACTTTTGGCCATGACTGTAGTCCCAAATGAATCCCATCAAGCCCCATCCCGGGAAATGAACTGTTTCACACTACGATATTAAATTACAAGAAGTTTTGATTTTGTAATTTCCATGATCTGCGGAATGCAACACAGACATGACGCTTTGACCAATCAAAGAGGACTTTGTTTATTTAAAGTTGTCATAGAAGAAAGTAGACTTATGAAAGGCAGTCGGCAAAAAGAGAACCCAAATGGAAGAAGTAAACAAAGAAATAATTTAGATTTGTTAATTTTATAAAACTGTGAATGTCAGGCAGCTCATTCACGATGACAGCATGATATTAAGCTTGAAACAGACAAAGTTAAAAAGTGTAGTGAAGGTTTTTCTTTCCGGGTGGATCATCTAAATAAGTGGTCCTCCTAATTGTCAATCATTCTGGTCATATGTTTACGTAAGGCCGTCCTGTGTGATCATCACCATTTAGCTGTATTTTTCTGCGCATGCACACTGTCAAGCGTATATTTGTGGTGAACTACAGTTTCAGCAAGTCATTGAAGTTTGTCATTCTCACCGTGGTTCTTTGACAATGGGCAAGGGTCGTAAGAGAAAAAATGTCTATGAAGTGTATGAGAAGAAGAGAAAGGTCTCAGAAGAGAGAAACAACGCCAGAGTGTTTTTGGGAGATTCTTTCACGTGATGGTGTACACTGGAAGCACAGGTCGGGCTTCCCACTTATGCTTCGGATGCAAAGTTTCTACTCGATAGGTAAAGTTAGGCATGCTATTTGGAGAAATCAATTTCACATCACTGCTAGTAAAAGTTATCTACCTCTATATTGTAACTTTCCAGGGAAGATGTTTATTTATTTGTAATTTGCATCGTTAGTAGTTCTACGGTGGCCACAGATCCTTATTTACCCCACAAATCTGTCTAAATTTTCACAGCAGCACACACGCATGTCTTGATTTTTTTAATGTACCAGTAGTCTTATTTGTTGGGAAACTTTTTATTTATAAATATGAGTGAGATGAGATCCATCTGAGCAACCATCTAATCTTTCAGTCCTCCACTTACTCAAGGAGAATTGGGCTCGTGCATGATCTCACACGCATTTAATAGGCTTTCCCTCTTGGGTTGTGCAATGAGCATTTTTTTT
>NW_015153669.1:0-4084 GCF_000732505.1 Cyprinodon variegatus | reverse complement strand
ATGATATTGATCAGTTTTTTTAATAATATCACTCTAACGAAATTAAAACCTGAAAAGGCCATGGATCTGGACTGACCCCTATCAATAGGAGAGCTCAATGATGCTCTGCAACACAGGCCTAGTAATAAAGCTCCAGGATCAGATGGCTAAATTAGTTCTACAGAGAATTTTGGTCCGTATTGGCACCTACATTTCATAAAAGGGTAGTGCAAGTCAAAGAGAATAGTAACTTATCAGCAAGTATGAACTATGCCAATATTATTATACTGCAGAAACAAGGTAAGATCCTATACTTTCATCCAGTTACTGTCCAATATCACTAATAAATGCTGACATCAAATCATTTGTAAAGTCCTTGCTAAATGGCTGGCAAAGAAATACTCTTTTTATAATACACCCCGACCAGACAGGTTTTATAAAAGGTAGACACTCATCCACAAACGTGCAGGTTAATTAATCTTATAGATTTGTCCACCATCAACAGGGTGTAAACTATAAAGTTTTTGATCGAGTTAAGAGGAAATTCATGTTTGCCACCCAAAACAAATTTGGTTTGAATAAACCTTCATCGACTGAATAAGAATATTATGTAGTTCTCTAAATGCATTTGTTAAGACTAATGATCAAACTTCTCCAAGCTTCAGTCTACAGAGAGGGACCAGACAGGTTTCCCGACTTTCCCCATCGCTTTTTGCCATTTTTATTGAACCTTTAGCAGCTGCTATCAGACAGGATATTAATATCAAGGGCATCCAACCCCAAGGTACAGAGCATAAAATCATTCTTTATGCAGATGTTGTATTACTTTTTTTCTTAAAAATTCATAGGCATCTGTCAGCTGTAAGTTCACATTGATAAATCAGTTCTCAGCACTTTCCAACTATTCAGTGAACTGGTCTAAATCCCCAGCTCTGTCTGTTAACTGTAGCTTCCAGAATATACCAGGTATTACTTTGCAGTCAGGTAATATTAGATACTTGGGCATAAACAGCCTCTCAGAGCTAACAGAACTAAATTATGTACACCTCTGAAAATCAGAGAATGAACTCACACGTTGGATATCATTACCCATCTCACTCATGGGGAGAGTTGCTACCAAAAAAATGATGGTACTTCCCGAAATGAATTACTTATTTTCAATGATTCCCATAAAAACACTCACTACTTGGTTTTAGTTACTAGACTCATGCATCTCCAAGTTTTTGTGGAAAGAAAAACCTACACGTGTCAGTTTAAAATCTCTTCAAAAGACCAAAGACAGGGGTGGTTTAGTTCTACCAAATATTTTTCACTATTTCTTAGCCAACAGGCTTAAGTATATATCAAAATGGCTTAAACCATTAAACCAGGATAAGCCATGGCTAAATGTTAAACAAAGACTTTGCAGAAACATGGAAATCTCTGTGTCATTTACTTGAACAAATATAAAGCATCACACATGCTTCAAAACATTCATTTAAGCATCAATTTTCCCATGTAAGCTTACACCCATCTGTAACAATCCTGACATTCTTCAAAATAGCAAAAAAAAAAAAAAAAGCTTAACTTTATTCAATGGAAGACCAAAGAATAAAACATTTAGATAATATAATTCAAGATGGAGACTTCATCCCATTTGATGAGTTAATATCTCAGTATAGGCTTAGCAGCAGTTCATTTCTAGAATACCATCAACTCAAATCCATAATAACTAAGAAGTATGCTATCCACTTGTTGGACTTGCAACATCCAACCGGAGTTGCATAATACATAAGCATCTGCACCCCCAAATTAATATAGAAAATGTATAGGTTATTGTTAAAGACAGATGAAACAATCACTCTGCCATGTTTAAAGCAGGTAGCAGACATATGGAGTTTTTTCTGCCAAAACGTTTTGTACAAAAATGCATGTTGCACACACACATAAAGCATGTTTCACACAAACAAATCTTATCACTCACAAATAAAGATGTTGCACTCAAATAAATCTTATTGTTCACAAATAAAACTTGTGTTACAAACTCTCCTCTAATGTCACACATAAACAAAACATTTTTTTCAAACTGTCCTTAAATGTTGCGCACACACAAAAATTAGTTTTACAAACCGGACTCTAACATTGCACTGAAAATACAATTTGTAAATTGTCCCCGAGTACAAAATGATCTCTGCTCGCATACAAAACAGCCTCTCCTTGCGTACGAGACAATTTTTCACACTCCGCGGTAAGTTTCTGACAAAAGTCACTCCCACAGAAAAAAATTGTGTCCCATCCCGATCCCGGGCCAGAGTAGAAATCTAAATCCTGTCCCGTCCCACTCCTGGTGAAATNTTGCTGCATTCATATGCTAATTAGGGCCATTAGTACAGCTGATCGCTCTCCACATACGTCAGAGTCCGTTTCCGACAATTTGTGGCACGACAAACGCGGACAAGCACGGGTTGCAAATTGTTGGAAACTGACGAAAATCAGGGAGATCTGCGGGAGTTTACGGGGACGAAAATCTCACTTTTCATGCAGTGCTGGTTTTGGTCTATTGGTCTCTTAAAGAAGTTCAAGAGCTAAAGTAAAGTATAACCAACTTAACGTGTTTTTCTGGTATCATGACATTATTCCTTCAAGGTTATATTACAACTTTTAGCTGAAGAATTGTGGTTCTTAATATTGTTGTTATAATTGGTTTTTAAGGCAAAATAGTAAAAACTGAATTTTAAGGCACAATATTGAACAGCTGATCTCCAGCTACTGTAGTTTCACCCTGGTTGAAAGCATCCAAAATCTGGATTTATTTGGAATAATATGACATAACATAGGTACATAAATTCAGATCAAAGTTGTGTACCTAAAATCTTGGCATAAAGTTGTTACCATTTATCTTTGCATATAAATCTATCTGTTGCAGCAATCATCTAAAATTCAAACGTTGGCGTATACAAGAATGAAATTAATTGGGATTAATGCTTTCATTGTTCAATATAATTACAAAAAGTTCAAATAAAAAAAAACTAAAATCTCACAAACTTGACTTGAAAATACTGAAAGCAGATAAAGAAATGATCCATGCAGAAAACTAGTAATTTAAATTTAAACATAGAAGTTACCTACCATAAGTGTGAATTGGATTCTGCATGTTTTTTTTTTTTTAGCCTGTTCATGAGAAAGTCTCTAAACATTTAAATAAAACCCTTTTCCTCTGTCAGCAGGGTGGGAAGGATTCTTTTCTGAGTCAATGTTTAACTAAGAGGATGCCTCTACAATAAAAGCCATTTTAAACATTTGTTGTTTTTTTCTAAAGAAAATATCCACATTACTGCTCATCTCAATAATAAAGTTTATTTATGAGAAGCGTAAACAGTGCTGAGCTGGTCAGAGATGTTTGCTGATGTTCTGGACCTCAAAATGTAACAAAGTAAAGGTGGAGAACTGCTGCACAGTCATAAGACTAATTTAATTATTCTTTATCAGTTAACTTTCAGAAACTGCTAGGATATGAGTTTTTATTGCCCTTTTTATCATCATATTCTATGAACCTATCCTTGATCACTAGATAATTTTGATTCCCTTAAATATAACATCTTTTAGAACACATATAACTTTTTTATCGCTCATAATTGCTGACATGTGAGAAGTAATCTGTAGCTGAGCTAAGCAGAAACAAACTGTGATCCACCCAAAAGATAAGAGTTGATGTGTTTATGTGATGAGGGAATAAAGCTGCAAGTCAATGGCTGCTTCATTGTAACTTTTAGGGTTGATCATTATTGGACCTGCTGTGTTATTGGTTCTAAAAGCAAGATACGTATATTCAAGTAATATACGAATCTTAGTACACTTTTTTTTTTTCTGATGATTTTAAATAATTTCTGTCAAGGTCTTGATATATTTAGTTTATTCTATGTTTATCCATTTAAGTACACTGTAAATAATATCCGTAGAATTAACAGTGAATTCCTGTAAAATCATGACATAAAAAAACTGTAGATGCAAAAACAATGAAGCATTGTGTAATTTACAATGATAAACTGTAAAACTCCTAACCAAATAAAACTGTTCATTTTACAGTAAGAATATGTTGAATAGATCAGAATTTTTTGTATAATTT
>NW_015153668.1:6743-8856 GCF_000732505.1 Cyprinodon variegatus | reverse complement strand
GCTATGTTCAAACCACCCATCAGATACTGTTTCCCCTTGTTTTACAGTGGGGGAACGCTATCTGCTGGCCACATTTCACCCATCAGATACTGTTTCCCCTTGTTTTAAAGTGGGGAAACGCCATCTGATGGCCAAATTTCACCCATCATTTCTGTTTGGATCTGGGGTTTTTTTTCTTGTGGGTTTTTTCCAGTTACCTGCTCGTTCTTCTTTCATCCACTAGATGGTGGCCTCGAGGCTGCATTTTTGGATGGTGTACTCGCTGAGTCATTCAGCACACCTGGCATCTCATTTACCTTGAGCTTGAGTTGATTCCCAGCACTTCTTCACCTAAGTGTTAGCCAGTAATAGTACTCTGAGCCCCTCTGTGATGACTCTCTGTGTTTGTTCCAAGTTGACCTTCTAGTAACCGTTTCCTTGTTACCTCTATTCCTCTCAAGTGACTCCTTGTTACTTCATAGTTGATTTGTTGTGAACCCAGACCAGGCTTGTCGACACATTCTACTTTTTGATGCCATGGATCAATACCCACAGTTTGCCCAATTACCTCTCCATCTCTTCAGTTTAACCTTGAAACGTTCCTGCATCTCCCAGCTGCCAGTTGCTTCGCTCTTCTGGAACTCTCCCAGCCTAAGCTTACCTGTCCACCCTCCACCGCAGCCATCATCAGTCTCCCTCCGTTCTTTCAAGAGCACTCCAGTGAACCTTGAAAGACTTACCAATACACCCACAAGGGTACAACACCTGAAACCCACAGTATTCCTCCTTCTCAGTGAAACCTACCTGCACCCAAGTAAGATCAATTCCTCTCACCTTGCATTTTTCAATTTCCCTGTAACCTCGAACTCACCATCTCTTTGTCATCTTCTCAGTGTGCAGTCAGGCCTGTGAGCTCTTTCCTGAGCTCAGAACCTTACTAACATTCCCTATTACTGTTTCAAAATAAACAAAATTTATCATATTTTTGTTCTCCTGTGGTTGTGTTCTGCATGTGGGTCAAGAACCTCACATTCACCATGACAATTCCATGAAAACATGTCTTTTTTTACCATTGTTGTCGCCAATCTTATGTTTATTGTCCTTCTGTCTGAAATGAATGACCAGATCAGTATCATTTTTAAGCATAATCTATATTTCCAACATAAGAAAAACAAAGGAAAACAGACAGATAATTGTTGGACTAATATCAAAATGTAACAATGTTTTAACTATTTACAAAAGTAAAATATTTATTTTAGATTAGTTTAAAACTGAACAGATAGTTTGAAAATTTCTCTAACTGGTATAAACATAGGTTTCACAATTTAAATTGTTTGTACAAACATGTTTATTGGAAAATGTAAAATAAATAAAATAATAACAAGTGATGCAATTATGACTAAAGCACAGAACAAATGCAAAGCTATGAAATATGTGAACTATGATAATGGCTCATGTTTAGGCTTCTAACAGGCTTCACAAGTAAAAGTTGCTGATGTGTCTGGACATCCCAAGCAAGCATGGTGAAACCACCTCGCGCACACATCACAGGATATCTGCGGAGCACAAAAGTTTAGATTTACTGTATATTTCATGTGTCATGTAGACAGCACATATCATGTTTGAAGTACAATTTTTCACATAATATTTACAAATTTTAATCCATAACAGTTTATAACTATCATTCTTGGGACATATATGGCAGATTAAGAGTATTTATTAATCTTAAATTCTAGTGTACTTACAGTATTAATGGATACAGATTTCTAATGCAATTGAAATGACAGTGTCATTGTTAAGTTGCTATTAGACCCCTACACTGTAGGATACCTTGGATTTTCTCTTCCCCCAGGGTTGCTATTCTTATTTTTAAATCTAAAATTGTTTTGTTTTGAATTGATATGTAATAACAGGGAGAATCACTACAACTGACTCGTCCGTTTACTGCTTTATTCAAGTAAAAGAGATTCTATAAATGCACAACATCACTGTCTATTTAAGTGCTTACTCTGATACACCTTCAGGCCTTGTACATCTATAATTGTGAGGGTCCTGGTCTGATTGTTCCTGTTTTCCTTAGTTATCCATTTGTTGTCCTCTGCTGCCCTCTTTTGTCCTCCCTCGCTCTGTTTCT
>NW_015153668.1:4578-6577 GCF_000732505.1 Cyprinodon variegatus | reverse complement strand
CTACTGGTCTCTGCGTTTGGGTCCTCCACACAAACACCGATCATGACAATAATGCTTCAACACAGACAAACATTGTTCTGTGCCAAGTCAAAAAATGCATTGTGGCTCAACATATCCAAAAATATTTTAAAATCATCTGCCTTCTGTCCATTAACTGTAAATATATGTTGTTGTATTAAAACAAACATAGAAGTTGATGTTTGGGTTTTGGGCCATCTGACATAAGGTCAGTCTCACTAACCGTCAATCCCAAAGAATTTCTTCATGTGAGGATCAGTCACAAATGTGGGCTCAAAATGCCAGTAAAGCATTGTGGAACTCCTTAGCCTGCACAGTCTGTAGACCATGAGCTACACATGGCAGCTTTCTTGTGCCTCTTTTTTATTTAAATGTTTAATAATCGTATGTGTAATAGATTTTGTATTGAAAATAGTTATCCTAAAGTGTCAACATTTTCTAAAACACTATATTTGTAACTGTGATTACCCAAATGATGCTCTTCTTGTCTTGGGAATCATCCACCTCTTCCTGTCCACAGATGCAGCAGATAGATGTCAGGTCATCTGTAAGAGTGAAATGCTTACAAACTAATTGACCACTTTGTGAACATTGCTACATTCGGGACTGAAGTCAGGTATGTACTCAAGTCAATACACTGAGGTACAAATGTGTGCTTTACTGTGAAACTGTAAAGCACAGATTTTTTTATATTTTTTATAACAGCTACTTTCGTTAATCACCTGAGGCCTCCAAGAGAGTTACTGCAATCTGCCAACGTAGCATTTCAACATCCTTGGGTCCAGCAGGAAAAACAGGCTGTTGTCCCATCAGTACTTTTTCAACAAACTGAAATACAAGAAACAAACACATAATGCAAGACATATCTCAAGATGATATAAGAGTAAATTTTTTAATACCTTTATGGCAAACACGCCACAGGAATTGGAGTCAGGTTGCAGGGGATGTGGAAGTGTGGTGCATTCCCATCTTGAGACATTCATGCCCTGTTTTCTCACAAGAGCTCTAAAAACAGCAAGGTATAAGCATTTAACTAATTTAAAAAAATGCTTGACTCCTGCTAAGTTCATGAAGAAGTGTATGCTCACTTTGACATATAAGTTTTTAAAACAAAATTATTTCCATATTGCGTTCCTTTCCAACTTCCCACAAAGATAAGCATACATCATAGACATTTACTTGTGAATAGGATTTTAGCAAAGAGAAAAATTTATTCTTATTGGCTTATATGATATTGACTCACTGATAGAAAACTGAGAAAATATAAAAATTAAGTCTTTATCAAAAAAAATGTGAAATTATATGGTTTTGTTATAAAAATAAAATCTAAGACATACCTTGATATATCTTTGCATTTCTTTAACTTCTGACTACCTTCCCCAAGCGAGTCCAGAAGAAGAGATTTTTTCTGTTTTGGATATATAATCTTGAAAGACAACAGCAGATATGATTTGTTTAACAGCCTTGTACTGCTGTAAAGGCACAAAAATGTACGATACTTGAATTGAAAAAAGCAACACATATGATGTGGAGTCACATGTATTGAAACTTTAATCAAAGTTTCAATCATCCACCTCTTTAGATTGCAGATTTTAATTTAGATTAAAAACTTACATTTTTCAAAACTTAGATTAAAGCAAAGGGATTGGAGATGAACTGCATCTTCAATAATATTTAAAAACTTACAACAGCATCCAGTGACGGTTCTCATTAACAATGCCGTATAAAGTTTTGTAGTCTGTGGGATCCCACTGAAAGAATAGAAATAATGATATCAGATTCTTGCCACCTTTCAAGTCTGCTGTCAGACATTTAAAACTACAAACCTTGAAGCGTGGAAATTTCTTATGCCACACATCTGTCATGGCAAAAGAGTCAATACACAGCACTTTATCTGCAGAGGATGTATGAAGTTTTTGCTCCAAAAACCTCATGTAGGCATTGATCACCTGAATGAATGAATCGTTGCTTGTTAACTAGC
>NW_015153668.1:0-1624 GCF_000732505.1 Cyprinodon variegatus | reverse complement strand
CAATTTTTTTTCCACCTGGGCTGTAAAGCAGTGTGCTATAGTAGTAAACCCGTTATCATGTTTTATCCTTTTGAGACTTGAAAAAAAAAAAAAAAAAAAAAAACCTACCCATTTTTCAATGTCTTTGGTCATACCAGGCCAGTAGAACCTCTTGGTGATCGCCTCTCTCGTTTTAACAATGCCACAGTGGGCACCAAAAGGACTGGCATGGAATTCTTTAAATATTTGTTCCACTTCCTCTGTTAAGGTTACTACCTTTCGTTTTGAATCACTGCGTCCTTTGTAGTAATACAAGACTCCATCTGTAGAAATATCACATGTTAAAACACACACAAGCACGTGCGTGCGCGCACACACACCCACACACAGAATATTTAAAGTTATATATTCGTAAAGTGCTACTCGAAAAATATTACTGGAAATGGTCTCAAAGAAGGTAGTTGTCTCAAATTAGGTAAGGAGAAGACTAAAGGATTTTTCCCCGCTTAACCCTTGTGCGTGCGAGGACTGAGGCAAACGTGGAGGACTATGGCAAACGATCCAAGTTTTACGGGTGTGTGGTCGGTTGGACCTTATTTCTAAAAAAAAAAAATTTAATTTTAGGAAAACATATACTCACCGTTAACTGCGAAGTCAACTGCCCTCCGCCTTATCTTGTATTTTTGAGTTTTAGAAGAGCCTTCAGGGTAGCTTCCAAAGGATAGATAGTGTAAAACATTGCCAAATATTAACGGGTCCATTTCTTGCAACTTTTCTCAATGTCGCGCAGTTTTTGAAGAAGAGCTAATTGGTCACAAAGACAGTATGCAGCTGTGCCAGTGTCAATCGATGTGAATGCACTTGGTTAATTAACCAGTTTATACTAGAGAAAGATTTTGGCGCAATCTCACATAGTTTGATTTGCCGCCCCCCAGGGGATTGACATGTAACAGCACCAGGACAATCCTATACATTATTTGGAATCAGTCTAATATCCAAAGAAGAAAAACAATAAAAAAAAATATAAAAAGAACAGTCTTAAAACTTTATATAAGTCCATGTGATGACATATTGAAGGAAAACAATCACCTAAGGTTGGTCAATTAAACGATAAATTTATTTGAATAAAGTCCATCACATGACAATATGCTTTTTTACCTACACGAGTATAAGGTGTGATAAAACATCAAACATTTACTTCTTTAGATATATCTAAAAAAGTATGAGAATTTGCCATGACAATAAAAAAAGGGGAAAACAGATATCTCTGATCAGTGACAGCAATACCCCTTTAACACAGGTGAAACGGTATCTGATGTGTGTTTTTAACATAGGGGAAACGGTATCTGATGGGTGAAATGTGGCCGTCAGATAGCGTTCCCCCACTGTAAAGCAAGGGGAAACGGTATCTGATGGGTGAAATGTGGCCATCAGATAGCGTTCCCCCACTGTAAAACAAGGGGAAACGGTATCTGATGGGTGAAATGTGGCCATCAGATAGCGTTCCCCCACTGTAAAACAAGGGGAAACGGTATCTGATGGGTGAAATGTGGCCATCAGATAGCGTTCCCCCACTGTAAAACAAGGGGAAACGCTATCTGATGGGTGAAATGTGGCCATCAGATAGCGTCCCCCCACTGTAAAA
>NW_015153667.1:7188-8862 GCF_000732505.1 Cyprinodon variegatus | reverse complement strand
TCTTCTCAATTCAGAGGCCTCCCTGCTGTCTTTGCCTAGGGCCCCATATTTCCTAAATCCGCCCCTTCACATCTGTCCCTGTCATGATGAGGCACTGACACTGAAGCCAGCGTGGATTTTAAAAGATGAACTTTGTCTATAGAGCATCCCGCCGCTTAAATAATGGATTGATAGCTTAAAAACGCACGCCATCATGACTGCTGAGTTCACGGCTGGGATCATGTGGTTCCCACACTGCAGATCTGTGTCACAGCTTTTCAGGGGGAGCAGATGCAGTCACTGCAGGCACTGTGTTTATATTCAACAGGAACAGAGTCGACCATCACGAGGCTTTTTGGAACGGACAAACAAGGGGAGGAAACATTTCTGGCCTCAATCGACTTTTATGGAATAAAATACAACTGGGCTTCAACTCGGTTATGAGGACACTCTGCAGAGACAGCCAGCTGCTGAATAAGTCGTCTCCAACCTCTGCAGCTCCTGCTTTCTGCTTAAATTATTGCATTTAATCAGTTTTATGCTGATGTTTATCAAACTTGTTCATAAAAGCCTGAGAGGGAAGCAGAGAGTCCCGGTAACACGAGTCCTGCTCCAAGCTGGAGGCTGGACGGGAAAGAAAGCACAGTGTGGTAAAAAATAAATAAATAATTTGGCCTCTTAGAGATTTTCTTTCCCTCTGGGGACAAAAGATCAGCTGGTGTCACAACAAACAGGCCGACTCTGCACATCTGAGGCCAGTTTGAACGTCAGAGCAGAGTAAACAGGACACAACAGTAAAGGGAAACTCGTGAAATCATTATTTAATGCAACTTTTTATTTAAACTGAAACAAATTTGATTTTCTGCTTTTTTATCAAACAGCTGGAAGGTTTACTTATTAACTTAAGTGCTGACGTTTATTTATATATGAGGCTGTAAAGATCTGGTTTCTACGGAAGAGGATTAGGGCCAGCGGAGAAAAAAAAAAAGTTAACTGATTTTTACATTTTATTTCAGTTTGGTAGGAGATTAAAGACAGAATTCTGAGAAAAAAAGTCAGAATTCTGAGATTAAAGTCAGAATTCTGAGATTAAAGTCAGAATTCTGAGAAAAAAAGTCAGAATTCTGAGATTAAAGTCAGAATTCTGAGGAAAAAAAGTCAGAATTCTCAGATTAAAGACAGAATTCTGAGGAAAAAAAAGTCAGAATTCTGAGGAAAAAAGTCAGAATTCTCAGATTAAAGTCAGAATTTTGAGAAAAAAAGTCAGAATTCTGACTTTAATCTCAGAATTCTGACTTTTTTCTCCTACTAAACTGAAATAAAATTTAAAAATCAGTTAACTTTTTTTTTTTCCAGTGGCCCTAATCCTCTTCCGTAGGTTTCTTTATAAAACACATAATCAGAAAATAAAAAACAGACTGAATTCCTGCTCTCTGAAGTGCAATAAATGCAGAAAATTTCTAAAATTAATACCTAATTTGGTGGTACAAATAAACCTTCTTTAAAGTGCGACCCACTCCACAATATGAGCCCAGAAAAATAAGCCAACTAAGTGGGCGGTGCCAATAGACCCCAAAGGGCGTGGCCAAGAGTGACGTAGAGCTCACTTAGCTGATTGCTCCTTCCTGTGTTTCCAAAAAGGCCAAAGTAAATAACCCAGTCCTTCTTTTCACTGTAGACAAGCCATGATCTGCT
>NW_015153667.1:0-1189 GCF_000732505.1 Cyprinodon variegatus | reverse complement strand
TGTGCGGGTTTGTGACCGTTGGACGTGTTGTCACGATTTGGTGCACGACGACGTGGCAGAGCCTCTGCGTGGATGGCGTGGTCACGCACAGATACAGATTTGACGGTTGCAGAGGCTATGCGTCAGAAGTATAAATTGGCCTTTAGACATGAAATGCTAAACTTGATGTAGATAAAATTAGGGAATATGGAGACCTTTGAATCCATAGCATGCCTGACGAGACCCCGCTAGCCCCCCGTCACCAATGATGATGCTCAAGTCCTACATGCACCTGTTGCCATGCCCAACTATCCACCTGTTATTTGCATGTGTCTCACAATGCAACATGTTGCATTGAAGTGAAGAATCAGGGTTTGGGCTGAAGGGTGTGGGACCCCACGGTTTGCTGAAGGGTTTCCCAAATCCTTTTTTAAGTCAGGATTTCTGGGGTTTTCCCTGAAATTGCCTTGGATCTAAATTATTAAATGTCTGTATACAGAATCAACATATGCGTTTTGACTGAATTGGAAATTATAGTTTGTAGAAGTTGGGCAGCTGAAACATCAATAAGCTGACATTAAAGTAATATTCCCTTCATTTGCAAAGTAATTTCTTTAATTTGCAAGTTCTACAATTATTCAGACCTGAGATGAGACTTTTTTTTATCAAATCAGCTGCTTCCGTTTTTTTTCCATGACATCAAAACAGAACATGGAGTATTTATGCCTCATTGCCCCTCTTGGATTTAATAACTAAAGCAACAAGCATTTATTTTTAAATCTATTAAATTAGTCATACATCCTGTACTTCCATTTTGTTCACTCTTGAGCTAAATTAAA
The DNA here is from genome assembly GCF_000732505.1 of Cyprinodon variegatus. Taxonomy (NCBI): domain Eukaryota; kingdom Metazoa; phylum Chordata; class Actinopteri; order Cyprinodontiformes; family Cyprinodontidae; genus Cyprinodon; species Cyprinodon variegatus. The sequence goes on along the minus strand of NW_015153667.1, from coordinate 371 downwards.
CACCAAACTTTGCGCCAGTCCACATCTTGTCTTTTATTTTTCCTCTCTGCTGGTGTTTGGTGAGGATTTGTAGGAATGCTTGTTGTATAATCTTTTTCTCCGGCTTCTGAGCACACAATCTTGTCATCTCCATATCATAAACACAGAGAACAATCTCTGCCAGAGATGCTTCAGGAAACACATCAGTTTTAAATCCTTTTGTCTCAAACTGAGGTCAGACTTTTTACTCTTCAGAGATTGCTCAGAGCTGTTGTCTCGTTACCTTTAGTCGACTGCAGGCTTTAAAGGAATAGTACACCCAAAACATGATTAGCCTTCATTTTCTACTCACCCCCATGCTGAACAACACTCTGGAGTACTTTTTTGATATC
>NW_015153666.1:6864-8867 GCF_000732505.1 Cyprinodon variegatus | reverse complement strand
ATGGATGGATGGATGGATGGATGGATGGATGGATGGATGATCCAGGGCACACTGGATATTATTATTAAAAAAACATTCCATTTCTACTTAACATTTTAGAATAACAACCATCATTGGAACAAAAGGTCTTAATCCCAACCTGAGCTTCTCCATTGGACTTTTCTTGCTGGTGAACAAAAGGCCAGTCAGAGTTTTCCTCTTCATGCAGATGATCAGAGCAGCAACCAGCATCATTAGAAGAGCCACCAGTAGACCCACAGTAAGACTCCTGCTGTCTGCTCATAAAACACACATGAAAATAGCAGCAAGTCAAACATTTCGAGCCATTATTTCACCAGATTAGATTCTCGCTGTTTTGCTGAGACAGTATTTTCTGCAGACAGTGTTGAAAATAGAATGTATTAAAACCTGAATGGAAGTAATTTTCTCCTAAACACTTCAACTGTTTTTGGGCGTTAGGATGCATTTCCTCAGATTATTTGTAAACGATTAAATATTAAATTGTTTGTGCTGATTATTTCTAAAAAAAACCCAAAAAAATTCAGAGTAATTCTCCATAGCCCAATAGGTATGTAATGCTAAAGGCCAGTTAACATGTACACCATGAAATAATTTTGCCTTAATTTTAAAAATAAAAGCAAAACCTTGCTTCAAAGCAACTACATTTTCCGCACAGTGGGACGTCACATTAGGGAATATCATGAACTAAAGATAATGGAATATATTAGAAATATAAATATTTATGGGGGCTTATAATTTAATAATTCTTAACACTGGTAATAAAAGTTTTTAAAGGCAAACTTGTTACATTGTGTATGCTTAGGTTGATGTTAGATGTACACATCTGGAAGTTGGAAATTGTACACAACACTCTGTTTAGAAATCTCTAAAATGAAAGATGTCTTATGCAAAGTATTTTACTGTCTATGTGTCATGGATCATGGGTTATTGAAGCAAACGTTTTGGCTCCACAAGTACACAAGAACTTTACATTACCTGCTAGCCTGATGGGGCCACTGTCCACACTTCCTCCAAAACCTGCCTTGTCACAGAAGGGAGGCGCCCAATGAGCCTCACAATGACAGTGTTTGTTGCTGTTGCACACCTGCAGATAATAAACACAAAATCAATTGGAGAGAAGGCTTTAAGTGTAAGTTTTGACAATCTACCCCTTCTTAGAAAACTTTACGTAATAAATAACACAGAGTAGGGATGAGCTGATTCGCGTTTTGCTGGTGATACCTTGAATATAGGCAGTAGTTTTGAATTTAATAGAACATTAATGAAAAACAACACCATTAACATTATTTCTAAACTGAATCATGAATGCAATAATATAATGCAACATATATTTTAAGGATTGAGCAGCTAATTAGAACTTATCTGACTCCTTGATGATATATTGGTGTAAATCTACCAACCCAAGACATTTATAAATGGGATGCAAACATCAGTAATGTATTTGAAGTTACCAATAATAATGATTTTCATATTTTTTTTTTCAAGCATGGTAAAAATGCTTTTGCAATCTCTCAAGTTGCCCTAAAATGTCAGCTCGTTTGACATCAGCTTAATTCAACAATAAAAAAAAAGTATTCAAACACTTTCTACTTGTTCAACAAATGAAACACAGATGTAGTTCCAATGATATCAAGACAAATAGTACTCTTTATTTCTTCACACCATATTTTTACAGTCTCACCCCCTTATCTTCCTGTCCTGCTCAGTGCAGCACCGAGAAACTCCAGAAGGATTCCCCGCTTGGCTAATCAGAAACAGGTGAGGTGTATTCTCTCTATCAACATCTTGAGTTAATCTCTGCATGCAGGGGTGCCCCCTCTCCTAGAGAAACCCACATCCTTTTGTTCCAGCATGTAAAACATTCCTTAACCTGTATGTCTCTTTACTGGAGTTGCGAAAACAAATGTGACTCCTGTAATAACTGGTGTTTCATTATAAGGGAGAGTCAAAACTTGTCCCTCAGGGTGTTTAATGAAGGGAAC
>NW_015153666.1:0-1192 GCF_000732505.1 Cyprinodon variegatus | reverse complement strand
AACTCCTCCAGGATGGCACATCAATACATGCCATTGCCAGAAAGTTTGCTGTGTCTCCCTGCACATTCTCAAGAGCATGGAGGAGATACCAGGAAACAGGCAGTTACTCCAGGAGAGCTGGACAGGGCCGTAGAAGGTCTACAACCCATCAGCAGGACCGGTATCTGCTCCTTTGTGCAAGGAGAAGCAGGAGGAGCACTGCCAGAGCCCTACAAATTAACTCCAGCAGGTCACTGGTGTGAAAGTCTCTGACCAAACAATCAGAAACATACTTCACGAGGGTGGCCTGAGGGCCCAACGTCCGCTAGTGGGCCCTGTGCTCACTGCCCAGCACCGTGGAGCCTGATTGGCATTTGCCACAGAACACCGGAATTGGCAAGTCCACCATTGGCACCCTGTGCTTTTCACAGATGAGAGCAGGTTCACCCTGAGTACATGTGACAGATGTGAAAGGGTCTGGAGAAGCTGGGGAGGCATATCTATGGAGGGACGCACAGACCTGACTGCCATTAGGTATCGGGATGAAATCCTTGCACCCACTGTCAGACCCTATGCTGGTGCAGTGGGTCCTGGGTTCCTCCTGGTGCACGACAATGCCCTGCCTCATGTTGCACGAGTATGCAGGCAGTTCCTGGAGGATGAAGCCATTGATACCATTGATTGGGCCCCATGCTCGCCTGACCTAAATCCAATAGAACACCTCTGGGGCATTATGTTTTGATCCATCCGACGCCGCCAGGTTGCACCTCAGACTGTCCAGGAGCTCAATGATGACCTGGTCCAGATCTGGAAGGAGATACCCCTGGACGCCATCCGTAGTCTCATTAGAAGCATGCCCCGACGTTGTCAGGCATGCATACACGCACGTGGGGTCCATACAAATTACTGAATACAATTTTGAGTTGCTGCAATTAAATTTCAGCAAAATGGACTTGTCTGCCGCATCATTTTTTCACTCAAATTTTTGGGGTGTCTTTGAATTCAGCCTTCTATAGGTTGATAATTTTTATTTCCATCAAATGATGTGGCATCCTTTTATTCCTAACACATCACCCAGTCCATATCAGTATAAATAAACAGCATGATTTTTTTTCTTTATTGAGATCTGATGTGTTTTCAAAGTGTTCCTTTAATTTTTTTGAGCAGTGTATAAAAATTGAAGGTATGATTTTATTTCTACAGGAACGTCAGC
>NW_015153665.1:7607-8869 GCF_000732505.1 Cyprinodon variegatus | reverse complement strand
ATATATATATATATATATATATATATATATATAAATTGCTAATCATTAAATCTGCATCTAATAAAACAAAAGTTACAATCTGAAACTAAGCTGTAAATATCACTAATGTTGCTCATTTTCTTTTTCTCTTCCTTTAACTGCATGTTTTGTATAAAAAGTTTTATTAAAAACCTTTAAAATCTTTAGATGATCGTTTCTTCTGCTGCTGCTATCAGGCCTTTAAACCTGAAATAAACTCTCCAGGTCTTACAGTTGGAAAGTGAAATGCGCTCTGAGCTCTCTGGCTGCTGGATGTGGATTTTTCCTGCAGGTCTTTCTTGCTCTCTGTGTGAAACAGAGATTATTTATTGGAAAGGTGAAATATGCGCAAACATGGCGCGCTGTAAACAGAGGCCAGGAGAGCTTTTATGGAATAGTTAGTTGTGCCCCAGCAGCAGGATGACATGTCCTGATTTATGGCTGTATTTAGATAAGACGCCGCAGTAAATGGTTTCCAAATAGCGTCAAGGTCACGTAATGTAATGGGATAATGTTTTTGGGGGCGATGGCGATAAGATTATGTTTGAGGCGGAGGGCAGCAGGCCGCTCCTTTATTCTGTTTAGACTCTAAAAACAGAAAATGATCATTTTTATACTAATTATTATAAAAATCACATCAATGCTGCTTTATAGATTATTCTTTAGGTGTTTAAGGTTGACAACAGTGATTAAAACACGGAATTTCAGTCAGAAAACGATAATCAAGTTAAAAAAAACATTAAAACAGTTTTAATGCTGCTTTAATTAGAATTATAGTGACACAGAAAAATTAGTAAATGAAACATTAAAAGGAAAGAGAAATATAATTTAAAATGCTTAAAATTAAGATTATTTTTCATCGGCTAAATGATTTGATTTTATTTGCTGTTTCAAGGATACAACTAAAAAAAACATGTTGATAGAAGAAAACATGAGTAAAAATTAGTTAAATGGATTTTTAAAAGACGGATTAAATAATAAAAACATTTTCCAGTTATTAAGGAATTTATTTAAAAAAAAAAACGTCTTTTATGAAAATACGTGAAACAAAAACAAATGTAAAAAAGTCATTCTGCAATCATTCAGCATAAAGTATAAGACTACTTGTTTTTTAATTATCAATTTGATCAATTTAGAAAAATATTTAGCAAGTAAAGAAAGAAAGAAAGAAAGAAAGAAAGAAAGAAAGAAAGAAAGAAAGAAAGAAAGAAAGAAAGAAAGAAAGAAAGAAAGAAAGAAAGAAA
>NW_015153665.1:0-2371 GCF_000732505.1 Cyprinodon variegatus | reverse complement strand
AAAGAAAGAAAGAAAGAAAGAAAGAAAGAAAGAAAGAAAGAAAGAAAGAAAGAAAGAAAGAAAGAAAGAAAGAAAGAAAGAAAGAAAAGCTCTGCAGTCTATCATCACCTCCTTAAAAGCGCGTCTCCAATTGAACGGTGCGTAAAGTTCTGCGCGTAATAAACCGCGAAACTACCCAAATAAAAATGTGAAATGTAGAAGAAAAGGAAAGCAGATCTACTTTCTCCTCCGCTCATGTGATGCCAGTCAGGCAGATGTTTTCTGGCACCATGTTGTTCCAAACTCTCCTCCCATCTCCTCCATTGGCTGCCTGTTGGTTTCGCTCACATCCAGCTCATATAAACCTGGGGCCTCTCACCTTCTCATGGCTCAAATTACTCCTGCAGATCTCTGTCCTCTTCTGGAAAGTAGAATTCGGTGGAACTGCGGCGCATCGCCAACATCTCAGGAATATTATTTTGCTGCTGAACGTCTCCGATCATGAGGATGGTGTAAAATGAATAGATTATTATTAAGTGACCGCAGTTAGGAGACTCATCGTTCTGCTCGCTGCTGATCCTCGAGCAGAGACGGTTTTGGGGCCGAACGAGTTTATTTCCTTCCCGGCTCAGCATGAACCTCATCGGGGGCTATCAGCATCATCACCACCACCACCTCATGCACGAACCCTTCCCGTTTGTCCAGCGGTGCCACCAGGACGCACCGTATTTCCAGAGTTGGGTGGTGAACCACGGCGAGGTGCCCGCGGACTTCCAGATCCAGGCGCCCTACACGCCGTCCGCGGAGCTGGGAGCGCATGGGACGGCGCACGACGGCCGGCTGGAGGCTCTGCAGAGCGGCATCGGGAAGAGGAGGGCGTCCGGACCGAAGAAGGAGCGCCGCAGGACGGAGAGCATCAACACGGCCTTCGCTGAGCTCCGGGAGTGTATCCCCAACGTTCCTGCAGACACCAAACTGTCCAAAATCAAAACTCTGCGCCTTGCGACCAGTTACATCGCGTATCTGATGGACGTGCTGGCCAAGGATTCCGGAGAGACGGAGGGCTTTAAGGCCGAGATTAAGAAATTTGAAACGCGGGATTTGAAAAGGAAACGGGAGCTGGTGAGTTTTCTTTGCATAAATGTGCAAATTATCCGCAATTCCAAACATTTTCTACCTTCAAATGCGGAGTTATTTACGCATCTAGGACCCAAAATGTTCATGAAGAACTAAACACTGGAAAAAATAAATAAAGGAAGAAAATAGATAAAAGTAAAGATTAAAAACAAACAATAAAAATAAGCATTTCTGTCCCTCATTTTACTTTTGCCAGAAATGTAAACAGAAATTCCAAAAATAGTGAAAAATAAATTTAATTAAAAATACCTAAATATTTATTAAACCTGTTTATTTCTGGCAACTTCTGCTTAACGTTTAACACAAAATAAATACATTCATAAATAAAAAATAACTTTTCTAGAATCACATCTGATTCCATTTCCTTTCAGCAAATCAGAAAAATAAACCATGTTTTCAGAAATGCAATAAAACTATTTTTTCATCATTAAACAGTTTATTTAACTCTGGTTCTAACATCTAAACCTGCATTTAGGTCCAGTTTAATGTTGGGTTTTATTCTAAAATGCATCTGGCAGCAAAGTTGCTTTTCAGGATAAGATTAGAGATTATATGGGGTTAGGATTATTAGTCCACTCATAGTCCGAAGTGGTAATAAAGTCAGCTTTATTTTCATAATATAGAACAAGATGTTCCAGATCGACTCTGCATGGCAGGAATATCGCAGATTAAACTGCAAAATATACAAAATATTAACAAGTCTGTAAAACAAGTTAGACGCAGCTTTTCCTAAATAAACCTCAGATGTGAAACCAAAGCAAAATGTTGGCAGAATAATCCAGGCCGCAACCTCGGGTTCAGGATTAACTCTGATCCCACATTAAAGATGGACCCAAACTTCAATTCTTCCTCCAGCGCAAACATTTTCTAATCCAGGAAATCTGTCCGTGTTTATTTATCCTTTGGCCTAAACCGAAAATAAATCTATTAACTCTGCAAAGTTATTTACCTCAATGTTTGAAAAGGAATGCATGCAGGAAAAAATCAGTTCCTGAACATTATGCATCAATAAAGAAAGCGCCTTTAATCCCACAGGGATTAGAAGCGCAAGAGTTTCAGTAGAAATAACAATTTAATCTAAAAGTTTTTAAAAAATACTGAAAAATATTTTTAAAAAATCAAAAAGATGTTTAAGCCTCTGGGATCATATGAGGCACATTGAGACATCTATCTATCTATCTATCTATCTATCTATCTATCTATCTATCTATCTATCTATCTATCTATCTATCTATCTATCTATCTATCTATCTAT
>NW_015153664.1:7436-8886 GCF_000732505.1 Cyprinodon variegatus | reverse complement strand
TACTGACACTTGCTGGACCTTTAAAGACACTACAGGCAACTTACTTGGTAGACTAAACTGAATTGATTTGATAATCTAGTACAATTATATAATTTATGTTATTGCAGGTTATATTGTACTATTTCATATCTGTGTTTAAATTGAAAATATTTTTGATTTTTTTTTTTAGATGCAGCCAATAAATAATGTAAACTTATAACTTGAAATTTTAGGAGAAAATATTAATGAAGATGCTTGTGGACTAGGATTTTAAATCATATTTTCAAAACAATAAGTACATAAAAAAAAGTAAACTAAAAGTCAGTGATGTTAGGACTCCAGTCTGTGTGGTCTGTGTGTTTGTCTTCCTGCCTCCATCAGGCGGCGCCTGGTTCAGATTCTCCTCCTCACACAACTGCAAGGGGTTACCTCGTTAACGGAAGGTTCTTAAGCTCCTGACTGCCACTACCTCGACGCCAGAGTGTTTGCCAGATTTCGGTACTCTAGCCAAGCTGAGTTTTGCTGAGTGAAACTGAGTTTTTGTCAACCTGAGTCTTAACGTTGTTTTTTGTCTTTGCCTCTTTTGCCCGAGGAAACGTTTGAGCTTCACACTGAGCAAGGGATTCATCTGCACAACAGTCTGTTCAAGTACCGCAGGAAATCTGAGTGGCAGTCAGTCTTTCTCCGTTCATCTAAAAAACAACCGCATTCTGGGTAACCCTGTCCGCCCTCCACCGTATGAGACAAACACCGGAACACATTCCTCACCTACTGGAGTCTAAGAGTCATCCTAATCTCTGGAAACGTGAGTCTGCCAACCTTTTCTCCTCTTCAAGATCAAGAATCAATTCTCCCACTGAACCTGAACTACTGTAACCGCAGTGTCTTCCTTTCAGTTCCGGTTGAGCAGTGTTCAGAGCAACACTGGAATCTCCACCAAACTTCTCGATAAACCTGTTAAACTTTTTCCCTTGTCTCTCTGGCTGGTTTATCTGCATGTGGGTCCAAGCTCTTGATAAAATCATGACAAGTGATAACTGAGAGGAAAAGGATGAGACAATAAGAAAATTAAAATAAAAACGCAACGGCTGAAACATTCCTAGCCCTTTTAGGCTGCTCCAAATTCCTGATAATTTTAATGATAAATCGTAAAAGATTAGAAATTTTTTTTAGCAGATGCATCATGTTGACAGATACATTTTTAAACACAGTTTAGTGAGTCAGTCAGTTAGAAACAACTCCTGGAACATGACTTTCTTGAAACGACACACAAGCAGTGTGTTGATACAGTGTTTTGATCTTTGGGCTCCATGCATCGGTGTTGCTGGACCCATCACTACATGCAAGAAACCATCTCAGCTTCAGTCTCTGCATTTGGGTCCTTTAAACCTCCATCCAACCTGACAAGCAGGTGTCAGTTGGGCCCGGTACTGGGCCCGCCGGGCTTAAGGAGATCTAAAAGCTTAGCTGC
>NW_015153664.1:4181-6083 GCF_000732505.1 Cyprinodon variegatus | reverse complement strand
ATCCAGTCTGTTCTTCTGCCTAACTTTGGTAAACTCAAATATATAACAAAAAAAAATATATATATACTTTTTGGATGATAAATATTTTTCAATTTGGTCTGCAAATGCAAAACAGATCCCAGCCCTATTTTATTTTACTACCTAAGAAATAAAATCTCTTCTTGTACCCCTTGCAATGCACTCAAAGACCACTAGGGTTACTAGTACCCTGGTTGGGAATCACTGGCTTAGAGCAGTGTTTTTCAATCCTGGTCCTCAAGGCACCCTGCCCTGCATGTTTTAAATGTTTCCCAATTTTCATACACCTGTTATCAATTGATAGCAGATTATCAGGCTTTGCTGAACTGCAATCATCTTAATCAGGTTTGCTGAAGCTCAGAAACATCCAAAACATGCAGAGCAGCGTGCCTTGAGGACCAGGGTTGAAAAACACTGGGTTAGAGAAAAAAAGTAGAAACTTATATTACTGTTTGCCCTCTTTTTGTTGCTCTGTCAATAACAGAAAAGCTTAAATAAATGTGTGTGTGTGTGGTAATGAGATAACTTTGTCTGAGAACCAGCAGGTTTGTACAGCAGGTTTTGCTAAGGAGACTAAATAACTTTTCTTTGTGTAATTGCTCTTTCATTCCTACCAGGCCATTCTAAAAATATTATTTTCCTCTTAAGAAGCTTATTTAGGTAAAAACTTGGAGTCTGTAGTGCAAAAAAAATAAAATCAGTTTCCACTGCAGATCATTGTAGATTAAATTAAACTTATTTATTATTTGATCTTTTTTTGTAAATGTAAATTCATGTTTATCATGTAGTCTAACATAAGCATGTCTTAGTAGGTTTTTGGTTGCTCACTTTATTTTCAGCTTAAGGACAGTTCTGTAGGATGTTTTTTAGTAAAAGTGTCTCACCTCCTCAATTCAAGTAGAGATGCATTTATTTTAACAAAGAATTACTTGCTTAGATTTAAATTTTTTGCAGTGTAGTGTATAACCTATATGCCGTGTCCTGACTACATCTCCTTTTTTTGTATCTGTGCTTTTATATTCAGTGTCAACCAAGTGATGAATAAAACTCTTACATCTTACTGCCAGTGTGAGTGAAAGGAACAGGACAAGTAACCTCAATATGACCACAAGTTGTCCTTGTAATTAAAAGATAACCTTTAATGAAGCTTTGGCCTCACCAGCTCTGAGCCAAGGAAATGTCACATTTAACCAGAGAGTAGCAGGGCCCAGCCATGCACATACATGCTCAGATAAACATGTGTACTTGGGTGCACACATGCAGTTAAAAAAGTGTTAAAAGTGGCCTGTCAACCCATAAATGTCATCTGTCTGTAGTATTCAGGAAATGCCTCTGTGCTCTTTGCAGATGGTTAGTGTGGGTGGGATTGGAAGAGGCTGGGAAATATCAGCCTGTCACAACGTGTTGGATTCTTTAACTTAGGAGAAAAGTGAGCTGAACACACGGACAAATTCATTTCAAAAGTCTTATTAGATTTACCTCTCAGCTGAGAAGAATTGAGATGTAGGATTGTTGGTGCAAATGTGTTTGACCTGACTGTGTCAGACTAGGGGGGGGGGAGAAACGAATAAAACAGTTTACTGGATCTAAGAGTTTAGAAACAATAGAAATGGATGCTGAGGACAAATGTGTTGATGAGGGCATCAGCTGTGATCAAAAGCATCGACCTTTACTGTCACACGGCAATGCCAAAGTAAACTGATCAAGAAAGATTATTTCATTTGCCAACAGTTTTTCTTTGTTTTTATAGCTTTTCAAATGTGTATTTTGGACCCAAAATGTTAGAAGTTTCCTTCTATATCACAGCTTTACGGAAGAGGATTACGGACACTGGAAAAAAAAAAAGTTAACTGATTTTTAAATTTTATTACAGTTTAACGTGGG
>NW_015153664.1:0-2714 GCF_000732505.1 Cyprinodon variegatus | reverse complement strand
TCCTTCCCTCTGTCCCTCACCCCATCTCTCCATCCATCCATCTATTCATGCATCTGTTAATATTTATATCCATCGATATGTCTGTCGAGCTACTTGTTGTCCGTTCATCTTTTTATTCTTATGCTGTTTTGACATTTTCTAAATTGCTCGCCATGTATTGAATTCTGGCTTTTTTGGGGGGGAATGTAAAAAAAAAAAAGAAGCAGTCATGGAGAAACGGACCCACCCCAATATAAAACATATGGTAAACTCTCACTTGAGCTCCTATGGCTCATGATCACTCTATGGAGTTTTTAATTTCCTCAGGGCGTGTAAAATGCAGATATATTAAACTATTCATGAATGCCATAAATATAAATGTCTTCTTAAGTGAACTGCAGAGTGCAATTTTCTGGTGGTAAATTGGGTTTCAAAGGCTAACATTTGTTAAATCCTTCTAGGTCTATAGTACATGTGAAAGATCATGATTGAGTATTTATATACACATACATTTAGTGAACTTTAAAAGTAATTGGTAAAGAAGGATGAAAAAAAATTACATGTAGAGTATTCATTGGCCCGTGGCGGCGAGAGTGGCTTTGTGTCATTTCACTGGAAATTGGTTTAGAAGTGATGCTGTCAGATTGAATGAAACAGATACGGGATGGCCAGTGAATCTTGAGATGCCGGTGGGTGGGTGGGTGTGGGTGGGGGTATCTGTCGAGTTTGTGCACTGCAGCCTAATGTGCAGATTTTACTCATACGTACACTGAAGCTGCATCCCACACCCTCCACACAAACTTGCTCATATAGCCACACACCCCCGCTCATAGTGTCGAGATGTACAACAAAGCCAAATAGACATTCTCCCTGCATCTGGCGCTCTCGTCACGCCTCCCTGACATTCTCTCATTGTCTGAATGCAAAATGAATGCACAGTCAACTTTGACACGCACACAAACACGGAGTCGCACAAATTATACTAACCCACACAAACACATTCTTTAGGTTACAGGACAATTTGTTCAGCATCTGTGAAATTAAACACAGGTTTACAACGTGGCCCTTTCACTACTGATCACTGTCATCCCTGTCTGAGTATTTGGGGTTTTACAATACAGAGCAGAGGAAATCATTTCTTTTGAACATATTCTTCAAGCTAAGCTTATGGTTTGATTAATTTAGCCCACTTATGTATACTCCAGTTATATATGTTTAATATATACTTTATAAATAACTTAAGTACCCAAAACAGGCTTGTAGTTGTAGTTTTGAGCCAGTTAACCCCAAAAGAGAAATTTTAATTCCAGTTTAGCCAGGTGTTTGCAGCAGCCTGAGTGTTTGCAGCCTGCAGCCCAGCCTTTCAAAACTCACTGAGTCTTAACTTACATCTATTTCAGCATAAAAAATCCAATGTTTGCAAATAAAAATATGGTTTAAATAAGGTATTTACCCACAAACAGAGCTGTAAGGAATATGGAGCGTAGAGTAGGACCAATACTCAGGCAGAGGCAAAAACGATGAACCGAAAGTTTAATCTCTTAAGAAGAAAAACGCTTCTACTGGTTGTCATGGCAAGGTTTCAGTATTCAGCAGTAAAAGATGAAAACAAGCTGACACAAATAAAAGTTGTAGTTGACAGGTGAAAGCAAAAGCTGGTAGGCATGTGAAATTATATAACGTATATAAGGTTTAACAAGCAGCAGAGAAAACAGGAAATACAATGCGTGAATTTGATCTTAATAAACAACAAAAACATAACTGAAATGAAGAAAGCTGCAAAAAAGATATTAACAAAAAACATGGCATAAAAAAACTACAAAAAAAAAATAAGAAGAAAGGAAAAGGTTTGAAGAATAAACTATATTGCAATAAAACACACCTAACAACATGAATACAGTGCAGTAAAATGTCTATATGACAAAAACCCAACCAGCAAAAGACCAAAAAAAGCATCATGTAAAAAAAATCTAACAAGGAAAATGTCCCAGCAGAAATTACTTCAAAAAGTAAAATTGATTAAACAATACTTAAAGACTAAAAGACATTAACAGTGAAGGAAAATTCAAATTTCATAAACCTAAAACAATCCCATATCATGTAATGAACAATGTTTGGCACACACACACCTACACACACCTACACACAATATACAAATATATATATTCGTATATATATATATATATAAGAAAACTCTTCCTCACCCATCGCAATTTATATATATATATATATATATACATAAAAATATATATTTTTTCATATAACCATACACCTATTGATTTATAATACTTCAAAATCTATATCTAAAAACAACATTCTATACCTCCAAAGAAGTTGAAAAACAATCAACTGGACTTTAATTCTGAGTTTGAAGATGTTTTGCTTCCCGTTTCCCGTTTTGCTTTTTCAATTCAAAATGTCAGAAACAGTTGAACCAAAAACAAAGCTTTGTTTTGTCTTAGAAAACATACTAATTGAACTAGAAGAACAGGTCCTTTTTTTAAATGTAATTATTATTATCTTTATCATCATATTATTATCATAATTATTATTAAGCTTATGTATGTTATTGAGACGTTATTCTAAAGTTGCAGCTATTCCTCATTTCCCAGCAGTTAATAAATGAGAAATATTAGCAACTTTAGAATAACGTCCAAATAACACTTAACAAGTCATTAGTAAGTAATTCACTAACAGTTTATTAATGGTCTATTAACTTTCTCTAAGGCATAGTT
>NW_015153663.1:7615-8891 GCF_000732505.1 Cyprinodon variegatus | reverse complement strand
GCAGAAAAGGTGAACGGATGGACTCTACATCCACCATGAAGCATGGAGGAGGAGGTGTGATGGTGTGGGGGTGCTTTGCCGGTGACACTGTTGGGGATTTATTCAAAATTGAAAGCATACTGAACCAACATGGCTACCACAGCATCATTCAACGGCATGCTATTCCATCCGGTTCGCGTTTAGTTGGATCATCGTTTATCTTTCAACAGGGCAATGACCCCAAAAACACCTTCAGGCTGTTTAAGGACTGTTTGACCAGATGACCTGGCCTCCTCAATCACAGGACCTGAAGCCAATCGGTTTGAGGTGAGCTGCACTGCAGAGTGAAGGCAAAAGGGCCAACAAGTGCTAAGCATCTCTGGGAACTCCTTCAAGACTGTTGGAAGACCATTTCAGGTGACGACCTCTAGAAGCTCATCAAGAGTCTGCGAAGCAATAATCAGAGCAAAAGGTGGTTACTTTGAAGAACCTAGAATATAAGACATAATTTCAGTTTCACACTTTTTTAACTATATTATTCCACGTGTGTTAATTCATAGTTTTGATGCCTTCAGTTTTAATCATCAATTTTCATCATCAAGAAAATAAAGAAAACTCTTTGAATGAGGTGCTGTGTCCAAACGTTTGATTTGAACTGTATGTAGATATCAGAGTATTTTTACCACATTTGGTAAAGTTTTTAAATTTTTGGAGACAATAGGATCCAAAATCAGGTGAAATGAATGGGTTAGAAAAACCCTTAACGATCTGCTTCGTGGTGGTTGTGTGTGCAGGCTGAATGCAGGAGCCCTCTATATCCTCTGGCTGCAGATCGGACATGGGCCTGGAGGGGTGCAGATCCACAGGGCCGTCCACTCGGCCATGCAGGGCCTCCTCGCCACAGGCGTCAGCCTCAGAGTCGGCCACAGAAACGCTGTCATCATGTCTGTGTCCACAGCAGGTACTACTCCGGGTGTCATTGAATCTCTGCGGCCTGCTTTAGATAAAACGATACCATGTTTTGATGGTAATGTGCAGCTCCGACTAAGTTCTGTGAGCTACTGAATTGGAGCCGAGGGTCTAGTCTACTAGACGACACCACTGTAAAGGTAGACATGGGCATTATTGTAGTATGAGCAGGGGTGTAAAGTATTGTTTATAACTCGAATAATAGTATAAATCCTGTTAAACACTGTTAAAAAATGTTTACCTGCATTGGTTTTACTTTTATACTCCAGTTTTAAAAATTGCACTTTACTCGAGTTATTCTAACTTCTACAAAAATGTTTAAGAACAA
>NW_015153663.1:1329-3165 GCF_000732505.1 Cyprinodon variegatus | reverse complement strand
AAAGCAGTGCCTTAGACATGTTGGAGCTTGCCCCGTTGTCCAGTGTAGTCCTGTTTCTCTCACTGTGACTAAATGTGTGTGCTCTCTTTCATCCTTTGACATGGGAAAAATATACCTAAAATATTAGGAAAAAGGAGTTTTTCCTCTCCACTATCGCTACAAGCATGCTCGGTGTGAGTCATTGCCTTCGTGTCAATGAGTCGATGCAATCAGCTGATTTTCCTTAGATATAAAACTTTGAATCAAATTCACTGTATGATCTGATTGAATTGTCTCTGTAAAGTGCCTTGATATGACATTTGTTGTGAATTGGTGCCGTATAAATAAACTGAATTGAATTGAATGACCTATTTACTATAACATCCAATTCTAGTTATTTAATATATTCATAATCTTCCGGTAAACTTGCACAAAAACGATGTGATGGAAGACAGAATCAAAATGAGGAGGAACCCCATGAGATGATGCACAGGTCCTACCTGTTAGATCAACGTTTTTTTATACTTGATATGGTGCCAGGTGATTTAACCTAAATAGAATACATTGATCCACAACCGTTCAAGCAGTGAACTAGTTTTCCCCATAATGTGATAATGTGGTGGCTTTCAATGGTAGAATGTCAAAAATCAGGACACCTTCAGTCGATCATCTGATTGCCCCAGGATGGGAGAAGAAGCGTTTATTTTATAGATCAAATTGACATGCTGTCCTCAGTACACGTAACACAGCGCTTAAACATCTGAACAGAATATATCTGTCTTTTCTCTCTTGCAAGTTCTCGACTCACATACCAATCCACAGAGCATTTATAGCCTCATCCTTGCACTATGTGTATGCACACGCACAACGGAATATTGCCGACATCTTACTGGAATCCACGTGTGCAGATTTGCGTCAAAGTCACTGCGACCCTCAAAGAATGTTTATACATGATGTTCTCTCTTTTTGCCAAACTCCCTCATGCAGCCTAGGAGACCATGCTGTTACTGAGACTTTCGCTGCTGAGACAGTGTACAGCCATGCAACAAGTCTATATAAGGCAAATAGCCTGCTTCAACATTCCCCCCTGTAGTTCATTGCAGATGAAGTACTTTGTGATGTTGCATGGTGATGTGAATACTACGCGACTAAGTGCACTTACATGTGTGTGAAATTTAAATGAAAAAAACAAATCTTAGTGAGACCGACACTGTGTGGAATGGGTGTGAGTCGGGAAATATCACATAAAATGAAAATCAAAAGAGTGACTTTGTTAAAACAAAACTAAAGTGAATAATACAGCAAGAGAATGTTACTGAACCTTCAAAGAAAGATCATCATTTTCACATGGCCATGATTCGATTAGTATGGGATCGAAAACCCCTTTTTCGTCCTGTGAGCATCTTTCTCTTTCATTTCATACTCATTTAAGAGGAAACTATCCCATCGACCCATGCTTCCCCCAAACATCCAGCCTTCCTCCGGCGTTGGCCGCAGCACAAATCGCATCTTGACCATGCTACTCACGATGATCTGTGAAACCAACACTGTTTGAACCCTACAACCCAATCTTGATATTACTTAATATGTGAAGGATGACTATTCAAAACATTTCAAATAACTCAAACTTTAGTCATAGTGTGTCAAAGCAGCCAGTCCGAGTCTGTGTTTGTGTGTGTTTGAAGAACAGGCAGTGCTATTTCAAACCTATGCACATCAGAATAACAATTCTGGTCAGGGCTGGTTATGAAACTTCAGTCTGAATGCTGCCAGTATTTCAGCTTTTTCGAGTTTTTGTCATCCATTATCAAACCTGGATATTTAGAGGAAGACTTCAAGTCCTGTCTGAAAGAACAG
>NW_015153663.1:0-1077 GCF_000732505.1 Cyprinodon variegatus | reverse complement strand
ATATCGTATCGTGACCCAAGTATCGCGACATGTATCGAATCGCAACACTCATGCCAATACTCACCTCTAGATATAATGCAGTCAGGTGATATTTGGATTATAGCATTTCATTTTTCACTTAGCAAATTAGCTTGTTTAACACTAAAGTTTAATTTGATTACAGAGTTTTGACTTGAATGTCTTGATAAAGCAGTACGGTAAATCTGGAAAAGAATAATGGCAGTCATGCATTTTAGTTTTTTGTGGTGGTCATGTGTAACTAGTTAATGGATCCTGGTACTTCTTTATGACCGTGTTCAGATAAACCAGGATAATGGGAGTAAAATCTTAGTTATCAAGCTCCTTTCCTGTGGAACCCCACTTACTAGATGTGGTCCATGAGGCAGACACCCTTTCTACTTTTAAGCATGGCTTAAAATGTTTCTTTTTTATAAAGCTTATAGAGTGGCTCAGTTTATTCTGAGCTATCTCTGTTTATGCTACTTTAGGCTTAGACTGATTGAGGACCCCTTTTCATCATTCTATTTCTATTCTCCCATTTTGCAGTATTAGTTAAATCTCTAACTTTATGCTCTCTTTGTTTTTTCTCATCATAGTAGCTTCATCTGGTCTGTTCCTGTTTGACTGTGACACCATCCTGGATAAAATTTCAGCTGTGTTGCTGCCATCAACACCTTTTTTTTATCAATAGATGTTAGTAATTGAACTGTATTGATCTCACACTAGAAATTCACCTCTGCATTTAACCCCTTCCCTTGGGGAGCAGTGGGTTGCCACTGTGCACCGCCTGGGGTTAACAGTCTTGCTCAGCCAGAGTGGCAATCTGTGGGAGTTGAACTCAGAACCTCAGGGACCCAAACACAATGCTCTAACTACTAGGCCACAACTCCCATACAGAAGAGCAAAAGTACTAGATGCAGGGTATGCACTCTATACTGCAACCTTAAAGCAGTGCCTTAGACATGTTGGAGCTTGCCCCGTTGTCCAGTGTAGTCCTGTTTCTCTCACTGTGACTAAATGTGTGTGCTCTCTTTCATCCTCTGACATGGGGAAAAATATACCTAAAAAATAATTCCT
>NW_015153662.1:0-8900 GCF_000732505.1 Cyprinodon variegatus | reverse complement strand
TTAGCTTTCTCTTTCCTCTCTAGGTAATTGGACGGGTCCTGAGGCAGTTAAAGGAAATAAGAAAGAGGCTCAAAGACACTATGCTGTGGACCTTGATCAGGGAAAGTCCAGATGTGGCTCGAATTATTTTCCCATGTGAGTCGAGTGCTGTTTTGGACCCAGAGGTAAATAAAGGTGGTTCTGATTTAAAAAAAAATTAAACCAGATCCAAATTCAAGGACGATTACTTAGTCAGGATGGTTTGCTTGTGTAGAGCATCCTGGACTGCATCAGATGGCCAACCATGATTGATGACGACGATGATGATTGCATTATGGAAGACAAGAGCCGTGTTTCAGGGTATCTTCATCAGTTCATTCACAATGGTATAACATTTTCACATCCACTAACAAATATTTCTTGAACATATAACTGTTGCATGATTACAACACCAGATCTAGATCTCACAACTATTTTAACACAGTTTCTTTTAATGTGGTAAAAAATTAAGCTGTGTGTTAAACTGTAAATAACTGTTGTGACCTTAATCTAAATGGTTTGGCCATGATAAGAATCAAAGTTGGCAATATCCAAGTATTCATCAATTTTCCAGAAAAGTTTAATGGATTCATCTTAACTGTTTTTTTTCATGAGATTTTTATCATTTACATGAACACAACTTGTATGTGTTCCAGCATCTCCTGACGAACTACAGGATCTCATTAAGTTCTGGGGTGGATGGTAGGCTCCTACACAAACCCTCACTGTGGAAATTGGCCATGGTAGTCTACCCAGGTCATCAACATGCAAGACGCTTCCATCGTACTACTACTAAGACTTTGAACATTTCATAAAAGACTTGGTTGTTGGGATCTGGAGGCTGTCTAACTCTCCACCAGAGGGTGCCTGAGATCTTCCTCCTGAGGGCATGAGCTGACTTCTACACACCTGTTTCCTGTCTGCTGATTATGAGGCCTACTTAAGGAGGAGGAGGCTGACACTTCCCTGCCAGAGTGTTTGCCAGTAATGGTACCAGCACAACCTGAGCCAGCGTATCAGATCTGTTATCTGATTTTTGTGAACAAGTCTGACCCTTTGTTCTTCTGTCTCTCAGATCCTGACTTATCTGGATATCTGCCTGATCCTGGAGAAAACAATCACTTCCTGGAACCTGCCTGTCTATCTTCTGCCTCTGTCTCTGCCCTCAGCCCTCAGCCTGCCGACCAGCCTCTGGACCCACAAGGTTTCCACCCCTGCTGATTAGATACCGTCTGAGCAGGTATTAATCCAAGTCTCAGTTGAACTGCAAGTTTCCTGGATCCACTCTAACAGATCTGTCCTCCTCTAGTGGCTTCTCTCCCGTGACCAGTCTGACGAACCAAGATCCTGTGCACATTTCTGTAAACTTTGTAAATGAACCATTTAACTTTTCCCCTGTCTGAAAGAGTGTTTCTGCGTGTGGGTTAGACGCTTAGACCCCAACATGACAGAACACTCTGGCGAACAAACTAGCCCCGCTGATTCACTCAAAAGGATCCTGGAGCAGCAGCATGTCCTCATTCAGAGCCATGACTCCGCCCTACAAGAGTTAGGGGAACGCCAAGCTGAGGCTAACCGCACCCTGCAAGAAATCACAGGCTTTCTTCAAAGGTCCAGCTCACAGGCCGCTACACCTGCGGCTGAAGCTGTTCTGCTTCCGGTTCAGGATCCCAATCCGCCTCTCAGGTCAGAAATCCACCCTTCTTTTTCTGAATTCCACCCATCCCTCCCGGAAAGATTCTCTGGTGAACCGAGTAAGATCAAGGGTTTTCTATTTCAATGTTCAATAATTTTCAATCATTCTCCTCAGAGCTTTTCTTTGGATGGAAGAAGGATCTCTTTTATTTTGTCACATCTGTCTGGTAAAGCCTTGGAGTGGGCGGAAGCCAAATTCTCTTCCAAGACTGAGTATGGTTGTACTTATGATGAATTCATAAAGGAATTTAAGCAAGCTTTCAACCAACCAAAAGAACAGCGGCTGATTTTGCTATTGATTACCGGATTAATGCGACAGCTTCCGGTTGGGGAGAAACGGCGCTTAAGAGCGCTTATTTTCACTCCCTGGATGAATCAATTAAAGACGAGTTGGCAACTCTAGATGAACCGAATACTTTGGAGGATCTGATAAGACTGACTATCCGCTTAGATAACAGGCTGCGAGCCAGATCCAAGAGCCATAGCTTCCCAGTCACAATGCTTCCTGAAAAGTCTTTTGAAAGATCTAATGAAGTTTCCTCTTCCACAGTGCATACAGAAGCCGAGCCCATGCAGATCGGTCACACCAGACTCTCATCTGAAGAAAGACAGAAGATTCAAACCAAACCTCTGCCTTTACTGTGGAGAACCTGGACATTTTGTCTCCGCCTGTCCTGCTAAGGTAAAAGCCGGGGTCCACCAGAGGAAATGAGGAGTCTGGCGGACCATCTTCGAACTGAAAAAACTCCTCGACTCCTGTTACCCGTAACTCTGTTTTTTTAAGATCAGTCTCTCACTTTGTCGGCTATGATAGACTCTGGTTGTGAAAGAAACCTAATCGACTCCAGTTTGGTCAAACAATTAAATCTTTAAACTACTCCTTTGACCCCTAAGACCCCTAAGAGTTTCAGCGTTAGATGGGAAACAATTACCTCAAATTACACATCAGCCCAACCCCTGGAACTTTTAATCTCCGGGAATCATAGGGAAATCATATCCTTTTATGTTTTTCCATCTGCAAGCTCATCAGTTGTTCTGAGTTTTGATTGGCTCCAACTCCACAACCCACATTTTAACTGGTCTAAGAGGCATGTGGAGTCCTGGTCTAATCCCTGTCATTGTTCCTGTCTCCGTTCCGCCGCCCATCCGACTCAGCACCCGGCAAACCATCAGAAGGCTGACCCACCCGATCTCTCTGCCATACCTCCTGATTATCATGATTTGGCTCCGGAGTTCAGTAAGGCTTGAGCCCTTTCTCTCCCTCCGCACCGTCCTTATGACTGTACCATTGATCTCCTCCCTGGGGCCCCACTCCCTAACAGTCGGCTTTATAATATCTCCAGACCTGAGAGGGAGACCATGGAAAAATACATCAATGAATCACTAGCGGCTGGAATTATCTGACCATCTTCTTCTCCACTTGGAGCCGGTTTTTTTTCGTCAGCAAGAAAGACGGATCTCTGCGACCCTGTATTGATTACCGAGGGTTAAACCAAATAACAATCAAGAACAAATATCCGTTGCCTCTGTTAGCTTCTGCCTTCGAACCGGTTCAGGGTGCCACTGTGTTCACCAAGTTAGACCTGAGAAACGCTTATCACCTTCTCAGAATCTGTGAAGGAGATGAATGGAAGACAGCCTTCAAAACACCTCTTGGACATTTTTAATATCTGGTAATGCCTTTCGGTCTGTCTAACGCCCCTGCTTGTTTCCAGGCACTAGTGAAAGATGTTTTGAGAGGTTTTTTAAATGTTTTTGTGTTTACCTACCTAGATGACATCCTGATTTACTCAAGAACCATCTCCGAACATCAAAAACATGTTAGTTTGGTCCTGCAAAGACTTTTGGAAAACAAGTTGTTTATCAAGGCTGAAAAATGCGAGTTTCATTGCCCATCTGTTACCTTTCTAGGTTTTGTGCTTGAGGGCAGGCAGGTGAGGCCATCTGAGGACAAAATCAAGGCGGTTCTGGACTGGCCCACAACTGAAAACCGAAAACAACTTCAAAGATTTCTGGGTTTGCCAATTTTTATCGAAGGTTCATCCGGAATTACAGTCAGACGGCCCAACCTCTAACAGCCTTAACATCAGCCAAAAGAGCCTTTCACTGGTCCTCTGAGGCTGAAGCAGCCTTCAAGAAACTTAAGACTCTGTTTTTCAACGCACCCATCCTCATTCAACCTGACCCCTCCAAACAGTTCATCTTGGAGGTGGATGCATCTGACTCAGGGGTGGGGGCAGTTCTGTTCCAAAGTTCTGATTCTGACCAGAGAACTCATCCTTGTGCATTTTTCTCCTGCAGACTCACCCCTGCTGAACGAAATTACGACGTCGGAGACAGAGAACTCCTTGCCATAAAACTGGCCTTGGAAGAATGGCGGCATTGGCTGGAGGGCGCAGAGCATCCCATTTTGGTATGGACAGATCATAAAAATCTTTCGTACATTCAATCAGCCAAAAGATCAAATCCCTGTCAGTCCCGCTGGTCATTATTTTTCTCTAGATTCAATCTGATCATCTCCTACCACCCTGGCTCTAAGAACATTAAACCTGACGCTCTGTCCCGTCTTTACGCTCCTGATGAACCTGAAACACCAGCTAGTATTTTACCGGCTAGCTGTACTGTCGCCACAG
Organism: Cyprinodon variegatus; assembly: GCF_000732505.1. NCBI lineage: Eukaryota > Metazoa > Chordata > Actinopteri > Cyprinodontiformes > Cyprinodontidae > Cyprinodon > Cyprinodon variegatus. Next base: position 4,554 of record NW_015153662.1, on the reverse strand, counting down.
TCTCCTGGGAAATATCTGACCTAGTTAAACAAGCTCAGACTTCTGAACCAGATCCTGGCACAGGTCAGCCTAATAAGACATATGTTCCCTCTTCAGTGAGGTCTAGATTGATCCATTGGATGCATTCTACAAAGTTATCAGCTCATCCTGGGGTCAGTAGAACTATGGCCCTGATTTCCCGTCGGTTTTGGTGGCCTTCGCTACACAAGGATATAAAAGAGTTTGTTCTAGCCTGTCCGGATTGTGCCCGGAATAAACCTTGTCATCTGCCTCCCTCTGGTCTCCTTCATCCTCTGCCTATTCCCAAACGCCCTTGGTCACACATCGCTATAGACTTTGTCACTGGATTACCTGCGTCCAAGGGCATGACCACCATTTTCACAATCGTCGATCGATTCTCCAAGGCCTGTCATCTTATTCCTCTGAGAAAACTTCCCACACCTTTAAGACAGCTCTACTTCTGATAAAATATGTTTTCAGGTTACACGGCATCCCACAGGAGATTCTGTCGGACAGAGGACCACAATTTACAGCCCAGGTATGGAAATATTTTTGTTCTGCCCTCGAAGCCAAGATCTCCTTAACCTCTGGTTACCATCCCCAGTCTAATGGTCAAACCGAGCATATGAACCAGGAGCTGGAGTCCACCCTCAGGTGTTTCACGTCCACCAACCCCGCTGACTGGAGTCATTTCCTGCATTGGGTGGAGTATGCACATAACGCTCATGTCTCATCTGCTACGGTCTCTCCCCTTTGAAATCTCTTTAGGATACCAGCCTCTGCTATTTCCAGCTGATGAGAAGGAGATCTCTATAACTTCAGTCCGGCACCACATCCGCTGGCGCCGTACCATCTGGAACAACACCGTTGCAGCTCTGAACCGTTCATCTGAACAGAACCGCAGATTCGCGGACCGGAGAAGACGTCCAGCTCCCACCTATTCACCAGGGCAGCAGGTTTGGCTTTCCACCAGAGACATTCCTCTCAAATCCATGTCTAGAAAGTTGTTTCCTCGCTACATTGGCCCGTACAGGATTGACTCAATCATCAGTCCCTCTGCTGTCTGTCTGCATCTCCCTTCTTCTCTCCGCATCCATCCCACTTTCCATGTCTCTCAGATCGAACCCGTCCTCACAAGTCCACTTTGCCCTCCTTCCGACTCCCCTCCTCCCCCTGTGACATTGATGGGCATCCTGCCTACACCGTTGGCCGGATCATGGACTCCCGTCGTCGGGGCCGAGGTTGGCAGTACCTGGTCGACTGGGAGGGCTACGGTCCGGAGGACCGAACGTGGGTTCCTGGTTTGTTCATCTTAGACCCTGCTCTAATCTCTGATTAGAGCAGGTCATTTAGGGGGGGGGTACTGTTGGGATCTGGACGCTGTCTAACTTTCTCCACCAGAGGGCGCCTGAGATCTTCCTCCTGAGGGCATGAGCTGACTTCTTCACACCTGTTTCCTGTCTGCTGATTATTTGGCCTACTTAAGGAGGAGGAGGCTGACACTTCCCTGCCAGAGTGTTTGCCAGTAATGGTACCAGCAAAACCTGAGCCAGCTTATCAGATCTGTTATCTCATTTCTGTGAACAAGTCTGACCCTTTGTTCTTCTGTCTCTCAGATCCTGACTTATCTGGATATCTGCCTGATCCTGGAGAAAACAATCACTTCCTGAAACCTGCCTGTCTGTCCTCCGCCTCTGCCTCTGTCTCTGCCTCTGCCCTCAGCCTGCCGACCAGCCTCTGGACCCACAAGGTTTCCCCCCCTGCTGATCAGATACCGTCTGAGCAGGTATTAATCCAAGTCTCCGTTGAACTGCAAGTTTCCTGGATCCACTCTAACAGATCTGTCCTCCTCTAGTGGCTTCCCTCCCGTGACCAGTCTGACGAATCAAGATCCTGTGCACATTTCTGTAAACTTTGTAAATAAACCATTTAACTTTTCCCCTGTCTGAAAGAGTCTGCATGTGGGTTAGACGCTTAGACCCCAACATGACATTGGTGGCATCTGTAAGCACACATGTGTTAGGTTTACTCAGTGATGATTATAAAATTAATGTGTGCTTATAAAACATTTTTGCAAGGGGATTCTCCACTGCTGTCTCATGATTCAGTCAGGAGACCATCCTGCCTTGTCATTCTTATGGAGCATTCTGTCTTCATGAACTGATCAATTGTTCTGTCAGAACAATACTCTGTTTGTAACCATGCGTCATGTTCTGTTACGCTCTGCAGAGGAGGTCCAGTGGGAGACAGTATGTTTGAGTCTGGGGTTCAACTCTATCTCCTTCCTGCAGGAATTGTATCCAGAAATTGTGTATTTCAGTTCTTCTTAGGAAAAAACCTACATTTTATAAACCCGACATTTTGGTGCCGAAACCTGGGAGTCAAGATCCAATTGTCCTGGACCGTGTGGGACCAAGGCCAAAACAGCTGTCCTCCCTTTGCCGGACGGGGCCGGTTTGGTTCAACCCTGCCCTGGGCATCTTGGTGACGACTCCCGAGGAACTGATTCTACACGACAAAGGGTAGGCCTGAAGCTTTTGATCAAAAGTTGGTCTAGGACCATTTACGTTACAGCTGTAATTGCAAGAATATTTGACGAGACCAAGTCTTGTTGACGGATATGGCATCTGGGTATTCTGTGCGTTAGAGTATGGGACTCTGTTGTTCTCTAGATAGTAAGGTTTTCAGCTGCCGCAGCAGGGATATTTGACAAATACGGTATCTGGGTATCCGGTGTGTGCGAGGGCCTGTTGTTGGAGACTCCAAAGTGTACACGTAACGATAGGTGTTTTTTGTCTATGTTGGTTAAAATAAAAAAAATATAATAGGCCTTAAAATAGGTGTGACTGTGTGATAGTGTGTGAGGAAACAATCAAACCTGTCATGTTCTGTTTTTTCATGCTAACACAGCAGGGGTTAATACAGTACAACTCTTGTGGATGCAGAGGCAAGAATTTCTCACCTGAAAAGGTAGAAGCAGAAATTACCACAACAGTTTTTGGGTGCTATCCTGTTAAATAAACATCCAGTGCATACCCTAGGTGTTTGTACTGTACTAAATTCTTTAAAATGGGTAAAGGTCAAAATACATTTAGTGATAATTTAAAATCTACGATTAGAAGTTTGTAGAAGCGCAGGATCCAACAACAAATAAACACTTGAATATATAGTTTGAAAAGATAAGGGTTTGAGAAACGCCTCTATTCGAAGATAAAATAATAAGAACTAAATCATGAAATAACTAAAGTGAGCCAGGGAGGTAAAAGAATTAAAAAGGATGGGTTCAGGGAAGAGTATAGAGAAGATCATAAGGGGTATGGAAAGTTTGTGTCAGATTGATCCAAGTAATTTAAAATAGTGTAAGTTTAAAAAATAGTGTAATTTAAAAAAGTGTAAGTAAAATTATGAAATAGATGGTGTGTGGAAGTAGATCAATGGAGAAATGTTATTTGCCGGCTAGAAATAAGCACTAGTGCAAAAATAGATAAATAAAAAAAATGTATGAATAAATAAATATATAAATAAAAATGGCGAGTTGTTGATATAATACATGCGCAAAGTAGATATGTTATTATTAAAAATTAAATAAAAAGATATAATGTTGTGTTTGTCCATTTTTTAATGTTATGTGTTTCTGTCTTTAAAGTTATGTTTGTGGGTCTTTTAAGTTGTTTGTGCGTCCAAAAAATAATGAAACACAGTTTAGAGGGAGACAGCTTGAATTTGCAGCAGTGGGGGGGTCTGTCTGTGGATCAATGACTGCAGCGTTGATCCAGTTGACAGCCTTCCTAATGCAGGGTCTCCAAAATTATTAGCTTCGGAAAATAAATAAATAAATAAAATAAATAACCCACAAGAAAATTATTTTAGTCATGCAAGCTACATACAGGGAATAAAAAAAAATTAGAGGGATTAAATAAGTGGATTGTGCAAGCTAAAACATGGAAAAAGCTATGAAGTGTAGTTTGGACCATAATTGGGCTCAAGGGAGGGTCCGGTGGTCACAGGGGGAAAACAAGGGGTCACGTAGAAAGCACAAGAGGTCCTACAATTGTGATATGGAGGGCCACTTTGCTCGAGAATGTCCAGACCCCCACAGAGTGACCCTCCCCGTCACCAATGTTATGACCAGCGCTGACGCCAGGAGTCATGTGCACCAGCAAACAATGCAGTTAATTGTGAACCCAATGGAGGTCCTGGACCTACAGCAAATTTTCTTTTCTTTTTTAAACACATCAGAAAACACATACTGGCATTTAAACATTCAAGGAGAAATGCACTGAATGGTGGTTCAGTGCATTTCTTTTTTTTCTCATGTAAATTTTATTGAGTTTTGTTTTGTAAAACATAAAACAGATATTTTATGCCACACCGACCTTTACAAATTTACTTTACCGTTAGCCAGTTGAGAAAGGCAGACCATGTACTATCATACTGATGCGTTTTACCTAGAAGACTGTATGTCACTTTCTCATAAGAAGCCAGTTTAACCATAGTCGTCAGCCATTCATAATAAGGAGGAGGGTTCTTTTTCATCCAGTATCTTAACAGGAT
>NW_015153661.1:7418-8904 GCF_000732505.1 Cyprinodon variegatus | reverse complement strand
CTATGAGAAAAAGGAGCAGCGCATGAACCGAACGAAACACACGCGAACCAAACTGAGATAGTCGAACCGAACGGTTTTCATAAACCGTTCCATCCCTAATTTATATACATGTTTAGCCAGAATGATTTGAAATTTAAATATGATTTCCCTACGATTTGAACATGAATTGGAAACTGGCCAATCACATAACGTGTGTTCTAGCATTTCCGAAAGGGCTCATCTGTCTGACCATCTCTTGGGTTTAAGACAGGGATTCAAAAAGGGGGCAGGATTAAGGAATAAGAGTGTCAAACATAATCTTAAATACAAAATGTGAAAGATCAAGAACACAGCAAACTAAAATCACCAGAAACAGACTTCATGAGCGAGACAAATAGTTAACCGGAAGCCAACGGCTTTTAAAGTCACCTGATGTCAATCCAGTGCACTTTGGGATGCGATTGAACAGTAGAGACCTGTTGGATGTCATTTCCAGCTGGTTGAATCATTGAGGGAAAGAATTAAGGAAGTTCTCAAAGAAAAGCCTCAAAACGTGTCTAAATAATAAACGGTGCAGTGTGGTAGTTCTTTACTGCATTAACACATTAATCAACCCCTTTTTGTTGTGCTGACCAAACTTTAACACCAACAGTTATTTTATAACTACAAAATATACATTTTGATGTTTTGCTTGTAAGATGTGCATTGAAAAAACCTCCCTTGGCATAAAAAAGCCTCAATGTCACATTAAAGGACATGTTATTCAAGCTTTAGAGGTTTCATCTGTTCTTTATGCAATTCTTCTAAGGGTTACAGCAGCAGCTTCAGGAGATGTTAGTTTGTTGGAACACTAAGGGATAGACACAGTAAGACCTACTTTATTTTCAAGGAATTGATGAAGCCACTACTGCATCCATTTATAGCAACCAATCAGATTCCAATACCAGGCGCCGGGCCACGAGATCAAACATTTATGTGAGACCGAGAGTTTAAAGCGCGAACCACTCTTCCTCTTTGATTTGTTCATTGGCCACTGACAGAGGAGGCGAAGCAATTCCTCTGCACCGTGTTTCATGTCCCATTTCTTCATGCTTTTAGGGGGGAAAGCTATTTTTGCATGCAGGTGTGTGTCTCTGTTAAAGGAGGCTGGGTAAGCAAGAGAAACAGAAAGTGTGTCAGTGAGTTTTGTGTGTTCAGTGTTTATGTCACATTTGTGTCTTCCTGTGGGAGGCATGGAGGGGAGGTGCATTAGCTTTCAGCTCGAGGCTGCCATCTATAGGGAGTTTGGATGAGATTCAGCAGGGGAGATTCATCTCAACACTGGAGAATAGTGAAGCTTGTGGCATCATTTAGGGCACATTCTCCATTTTTCCACATTGTGTCACTTTACCACAAACCTTAATTTACAGTTCAATTTAATTCAGTTTATTTCTATAGTGCCAATTCACAACACATGTCATCTCAAGGCACTTTACAGTTCACCAGAACATACAGTCAAATTGATACA
>NW_015153661.1:0-1623 GCF_000732505.1 Cyprinodon variegatus | reverse complement strand
GACTGATTAGCGAGTGAAATCTTGAAAGCTCGCGAGATCAGGATGGTCTCACGAGGCTAGCAAGTTGGAGCCTATTCGAGAACTCGTAAGAACTTCGGCGGATGGTCAAGAGAACTTCGGCGGCACCGGCGGGAGTGTTTATCTTCCAAAACAACACGTCTGCAAGACACCGTAGTCAGGGAGATGGATTTAGAGTTGCTGGACATTGAAGAGGAACAGGTTCTGTTAATGGATTTGGCAAAAAGACCGATTAACCTTTCGTCGTAGTCGTTCGTTGCAGTTGTTCCTCGGTTTTTAAAAAATTGCACGCCTCGGCACCGAATCGAGGAGGACGACCTCACAGACAGCCGGAAAGGCATACCAAGGACCAATCACAGCTGCTTTTTGTCTGCGCAGGTTTGTGACCGTCTGACGCGTAGTCAGGACTTTTTTTGACGTTCGCGGTCGTGCACAGAGACAGATTTGACGGCTGCAGAGGCTATGAGTCAAATGCATAAATTGGCCTTAAGACTGATAGTAGTTTATATAATCATTACTTTCATGCAAACGCATGACAATTCCTTACCCTGTGTTTTATATTTGTCCATGTTTTTGGATCTATATCAATAACGGCTCTTGAGCTTCATAGATTTAAAGCATATCATCTAATGCGGGACTGTCTTGCACTCTGGCATAGCCATCATTTACGGAAATAAAACAAACAAATAGCCTGTTTTTTCTGGAGTCATTTACATCTGGTCCCGTCTTGTGGGAACCATCTATTAATGCCTTCCAGTGGTGTGTTGTTTCTTTGCAGCTTAATAAGGAAACTCAAGTTGTTTGTAGAATTAAGTCTGAATAACTGATAAAAAATCTCAGCATTTTTAAATGTCTGTATTCATTTCTAGTTTAAAAAAAATTGAGCAGTGAAAATAAAAACAGAAAAGCAAACATTGAACAAAAAAACATCCAGATGATGAGCGAATTTCTGACTGCATCTCTTTATGTCTGCAGGCAGGCCTAATAAGTGCCTCTGAAATGTCTGTGCACCTGTAGCAACATAACTGTGGTGTCAATAAGCAGGGCGGGGGTGCGGGGGGATACGTTATGAAACTGCTCCTCTGGGAAGATGAGACGTCTATAAAGAAGCGAATTATTTACAAGCATGCATCTCAATCTGACTTGTAGACCCTAAACAGTCTCAGTTTCCTTTTGTGTCCAACTTGTCAGGTTCCATTACCTACAGCAAGTGTCTCCAGTTGTGCCTGTGACATCTGCAGCCTAATTAGCCACAAACAGCTGATGCCCAGCCGTCAGAGGCTCAGCTCTCGGCGGTGACGACACAATTAGTTCACAAATGAGCGGCTTATATTCGCAGCCTCGCAGCGCTTGATTATTCATCTCCCGCAGGAAGTAAAGCGAAGCTGGAAGACACTTGCTCAGCACCTAACACATTCAGTCAACCTCTGCTAAAGAAGTGTCGCTGTCTCCTATTGCATGAGGGAAGAAAGCATTTATATGTGATCTAAGAAGGTACGCAGAAAAAAATCACAGAATGCAAACTGATGTTCACTGTTAATAGAGCAGGTTGATGTTTAGATTAATGTTAAAGGAAAAGTCCGGTCAGCAAGGAATAATCAAAGT
>NW_015153660.1:6650-8905 GCF_000732505.1 Cyprinodon variegatus | reverse complement strand
CATCCTTTTGCAGCATGTCTCTCCCCCTCTCTCATACACCCTTTCCTGTCAGCCTACTGTCCAAAAAAGAGCCACTAGTGATGTAAAAACTCAAAAAATTACTTGTTTGATGTACTAATTTCATTGTACTTTTTTTTTTTTTACAGTATATTCACATTTATGTTTTTCATCATACAGTATATTTTTGCCCTCCATTTTCCTCCAGGATCACATCACTATGATTTTGAAAACCATCTAGCGACCTCCCGTTTGGTGTCTTGACCCCTACTTTGAGAACCAACCAAGTGGGATCAAATATGGGGCCAGAATAATGCCAAGCAGCCTATTCCTGACTGAGTGGAGATGTATTTCTATATCTGATCGGTATCAGTACGTCTGATCATGTACGTTAGTGAAAACTCACCATGAATTTAAAGCTTTGCCCTGAATAACCTCGGTGTAAGAGCTGTTAACTTCATTAATAGAGGCCAGAAAATTGATGATTTATTCAGATTAATGAATGTTTGTTACTTTGCATTGGCATCTTACCTACTGTTGAACTTCTATTAAACTATGCTATACATTACTTGTATAGCATGGAGCTTGTTTTATTTTATAATTCCAGCAGTAAAACCTTCAGTGCCAGAAAGAATGAGGGATCCAGGAAAACCGACTGTCACCGCTGGAGCTCTGCTCTCCCAAACTAATCATCTGCATTGTTCTTTGGTCTGATGGCTTCTTTTCTTATCAGATTCGGTGAACAGAAGCTATTTTGTTGTACATGGCTGGCACATTCCATTTTTTCATAAAAGCCTGCTGCATGGCTGGCTTCATTGCTTATTAGAGCTCATTGTGCTCTCTGCATATGCACTACCTGTCCTGCTCCAAAAAAAAAAGCACCCTAGCATAACTCGATGTAATAGATACTTAGGATAGATTAGGCTTTGTTTTGATGCTAAAAGCCTGTAAGGTGTTTGGGATGCAGAGTTTAGTTTCTCTGTGCACCAGCCTCCATTTTCCAGTCTGTGGGGTAGAACCTGACAGCTCATTGTGTAAATGCTACCTACTTTATATTCATTTGTCATTTCTGCCCCGTGGACTGTGGTGCCCCCCTCTGCACAGCCTTCTGCTGATAAAAGGTAATGTGCTGCTAATGCACTGGAATGCAGCACTCTCAGTAATGGGCGAAACCAGTCCGGCTTTTTGTGACATCGGGGTCCCTCAAAGCCCACTGTTAGCAGTGCTTTTACACTGCCTGACACCATGACCTTTGATCAGAAAACCTAATCAGCCACAAATGCATGACAATTACGAGTGCAAATGCTTGATATAGCTAATCTGGACAGACTTGCATAGTACCACTTTTGCAGCTTTGCAATCTACCAGTAATGAGGCCAGTTTTTGGTAGGTTGGAGACCCGATGCAGGAAAGAAATCGTTTTTGATCAGACGTCAAATGTGCTTGGTGACACCCTGTCGAAAAAACATTCCTTCAGGCAAAAGAAAAAAGTCTACCCTTGACATTTCATCTCAGTTTTCCTTTGCTTGCTGCACTCTAGTGTACACTGGATGGGAAAATGGATCAAGTGATGGATTATTTCTGTGGTGTTTATGCAAGCAGAGAGAGGAAAAAAACTCTGCTTTCAGGAAATGATGTGCGCAAATTGAAGTCTCAGCACAAGATGAATGGTGCTGTGAAACCTAAGCAACATGGAAGCCAGTGTTGTTTATATATGTGTGTGGATAAAAAAGCCATTAAACCCATAGCTGCCTAAGAAAATATATTAAGATGCGAATATTAATGTGGAATTAAACAGATGATGGACAGTAAAAAAATAATAATACTAAAAAAGAGTGCACTGTAGAAGTATTCAAACACTTTCAGCTTTTCTTCACTTGTCTCGTTTGACATATAGACTAAAATATTAATTTTTGTTCTCATGTCAATACAGTGCTTTCCTGCAAATTGCTATTGTACCTCCTCTTTTTTACAATTATCACTCTTCCACAAATGTCTTTGTTGTGAAATCCATAACTAATAACCTACCTGCCAACAGATTCATTCAATCTGAGTTGTTCATATTTGCAGCTCCTCCAGAGTCAACACAGGCCTCCTGTTTGCTACAGTGATTGATGCTGTTCTGTACAGTTCTAGATCAAATTTACTTGGAGGGTCAAACAGCATCCATCCATCCATCCATCCATCCATCCATCCATCCATCCATCCATCCATCCATCCATCCATCCATCCATCCATCCATCCATCCATCCAGCGTG
>NW_015153660.1:0-1113 GCF_000732505.1 Cyprinodon variegatus | reverse complement strand
TAAATGACACATCCTGAGGGGCACCAGTGCTGATTGAGAGTATGTCAAAATTGCAATATCCACACTCTTTTCCCCCCATGGAAATATTGCAAAAAATGTTCAAATGAAAATCTAAAGATATAGATTTTTATAGGAAATGTTTTTCAGGTCTGTGAAGGAATAAATAAAGTGTTACTTCATAAATTGGTTTAATAGGTTAGTTTAGTCAGTTATTGGTTTGTTCAATGAAAAAGAAAACAGCTCCTATTTCAAGAAAACAGTCAGCAGAAGTATGCACGTTTCTGTAGAAATACAGAACATCTAGATTACCGGAGAGCTAATGCTACAGAAGTACTTCCTCATATCTGATTTTTAAAAACTAGTCATCATAACCTGTATTTCTAGATGAAATCTCATTGTTCTTTATCTGGTACGCCACAAGCTTCCTCAGTGCTGCAAATATTTTGATTCACAACTATTTTTCAGTCCAGAGTGCTGGAATATAAAGATCTGTTCCTTTCAATCGGTTTTCTAAAGAGTAGAAGTCTTAAGAGTGCCAGATTTTTAACAATTACATCAAGATATTAGACACATTCTTTCACTACATAGAGGAACGTATATTTTTCACAGAGCAGGGCTCTGCAGCCTTCCCAATCCAAAGAAATGTTTTTAACTTCTCTCCACTGCATTAATTTTTTCTTTCCAAAAAGAAAAAGATAACATATATGATAAATATCTGCCACACGACATTTTTCCTACATAAACAATCATTATTTAAAAAATAAAAAGAGAATAAACACATTTTTTAAAGGGTTGGTAATATTTTTAGAAAACCATGTTTAACCCCCCCTTAAAAACAAAAAAAAATATTTCTGATATAATTGTAGTACATTTATTTTGTGAATTAAAAAAAGCTACATTTGAGCCGAAAAAAACATTAAGCGATATTTTTTAAAGAAAATAAAAAGATAATTTATATTTAATACATAACTCCAACAGGTTTAAAATCATGTTGAAAAACAACAAATTTTGCAAATTACAAAGAGATTAAAAATACATATTTTTTAAATAATAGTGGATAAAATGCTAAAACATTGATTTGTATTGAAGAGGATTAAGGCCACTGAAAAAAAA
>NW_015153659.1:7748-8911 GCF_000732505.1 Cyprinodon variegatus | reverse complement strand
CGGGGCTTGAACCGTCAATCCTTCGATTTCAGGGCAAACTACATCCAACGCCACTGTCGCCCTACTTGCGTCACGTTTTTTTACGCAAGTTACGTAACGTTTTATGCACACGGCATTCAGTAAGCAAGTACGACAGGACCGCATAAGTCTAGAAAAGATAAAACAAACAAAAAAATGGTGTTCTATCGGGTAAACCAATCGAAAGTTTGGATGTAAAGTGGCAATAACATCCGCGGGAGGAAATCCATCCAACATGCAGAAACACCTGCGCACACAATATGGCATACATTTTAACGAATGCCGTGTTTTTGATGCTTCTTACCGTGAACTTACCAAGTTTATTGTTTCACAGAATCAATAAGAGAATCGAAATCGTGAAAATCTTATCAATTCCCAACCCTACCGGTCTGCATAAAAAGATGTCTTTGATAGTGGTATTAATCTAGCTGCTGTTTACCGTCCGCCCCCAAATAAATAAAATAAAGAAACGGAAAATAAGGTTTCTGGTGGCAGCAGATTGAGCGTCATGTCTGCTAGGAAGTGTGTTGGTGGTGGGCGTGAACGCAGGGAGGATCCATCACTCACCTTCTGGTTCACCCTATGATGGGGATGAAGTCTGGAGGAGAACTGACGGTTTCCTCCTGTGACAATTATTTTGCTATGTTTATAAAACACCAGTATAACATTTTAGAAATATTTGCTTTAAAAAAAGCAAATTTTTTTCATATCAATAATCAGTTTTTGCTGATTTCAATCTGGGGTCAGAGGGTTTAAACTGGTTAAATACCTGGACTTCATCAAAGCATTCTGTTCTCTCCTAAAGGGTTTAAAAGCATTTTTTTCCCCCTCTGTGATTTCAGGCAGAGGCGTGCAAATCCATCGAGTATGCAATGAAGAAATGTCCCAACGGGATGTACTCGGAGATCAAGTATGACGGGGAGCGCGTGCAGGTCCACAAGAACGGAAACACCTTCAGCTACTTCAGCCGCAGCCTGAAACCAGTGCTGCCTCACAAGGTCGGTCCTTTCATACCCAGTCATTTCTAGCATCAGTCAGGGGTTGACGTTAAGGATTTTTACCACATGCCCTTTGGGCAAGTGGCTTTCACATTTCATTTGCCCAAAAACAAATTTTTACTTTCCCAGTATAATGTTTGATAAATA
>NW_015153659.1:3509-4480 GCF_000732505.1 Cyprinodon variegatus | reverse complement strand
TCCCAATGGAATTTCCCATTGGGAACCTGCTAGCACTAAGATGCTAACTGGTTAGCAAGATGCTTCCACCACAACAATCCTGCCCCCTTGATAATCGACCTATCACATTCACTTTATTCACTCATGTAAAGCTAGAAACCACTTGGGAGAATTCATAAATGCAACGGTTGGAACAGGCGCTTCGCTACGACTTTAAATAGGGGTGGAATAACCTAAACTTACATTGTGCCATAAGGAGGGAGGAACAATGTTACAGAAAAGCAATAAATCAAAAATATCCATACAAAACTAAAACATATTAAATAAATAAAACAACTCTTTAACTTATGACAAATAATAAGCGGATATTAAGGTGAGAAAATAACTAAGGTCAACTTAAATAGAAATCCCCCCTCAGTTCTTGGGGAAAGTGGTACGTTCCAGGCTTCCACCTCCAGCTGATCTGCATTTTTAGAACCTGCATTTAACCATCCAGACATATTAACTACAGAGTGCACCCATTTGAAAAAATAAATGTAAATGGAATGAACTAATTCTGGATCTAAATAAGAGATATAAAACTAGAAGATTTTAATCTGCAGTTGGTGAATCCCAAACACTGATCAGTAATTCTAGCATGTGTCCAAGCTGGCTTACACTCCTCTGGTTGGTGCTATGTTCCCCCAGGCCGCTCTGCGAACGCAGAAAGTTCCTGCATGACAACATGACTGAAGTCCCAAACAGGATCCTCTTCTCAGAGATGAAGCACGTCACGGTGAGCGCCGCCGCATCGGGCTTTCTGCTCGCTCTCTTTAGAAACCTGCAGATGATGTAATATCCTGTCTGTCTGGACTTTAGAGGGCAGCAGACCTGGCTGACATGATAACCCGTGTTATCAGAGAAGGACTGGAGGGTCTGGTGCTGAAGGACATAAAGGTCAGTGTTCCTTCCACATCATCCACTTATAAACCCTGCAGCCTTTCCCTGTCGGA
>NW_015153659.1:0-639 GCF_000732505.1 Cyprinodon variegatus | reverse complement strand
GTGATTGGTCGATTATCAAGGGGGCGGGATCGTTGTGGTGGAAGGTTTGTCAGAAGCATGTTGCTAACCAGTTAGCAACTTAACGCAACTCAATGGGAAAGGAAAGGATTCTGGTTTCAACCGTTGCGTATATTAGCTGCGACACATGAATCAAGATGCTATGACCGAAAATATTAGATTGACAGATGATCGTTGATATATGATTGGCCGAATTTAGGTGTTCAGGCTGACGTAGGACTAACTGGCCTGCAGAAGATAACGGAAATTTTTTTTAGGGGATTTAAGATATATATATATATATATATAAAAAAAAAAAAAGAAATTATCTAACTTTTGGCACAATATAATATGATAGAGTACATTTATATACATGTTTAAGCCAGAATGATTTGACATGTAAATATTATTTACCTACATCTTTAAAAGATACACTGCAAAAAATCTAAATCTAGATAAGTCATTTTTTTCTTAAAATAAGTGCATTTTTTCTTGAATTGAGGAGATAAGAGACATTTTGCCAATGGAACAAGACAATTTACACTTAATATAAGAAAACACAATTGCATTGTCTTATTTCAAGCGCATATTATTTAATTATCTTATTTTAAGAGTAAAAATACTCATTCCATTGGCAAACTA
>NW_015153658.1:0-8912 GCF_000732505.1 Cyprinodon variegatus | reverse complement strand
CATTTGTTATTTTCCGTTGTCTTGTTGACACCCGTCTCAAGCATTCCGCAGCTTTTGAAACGTTCAAAAATGTCTGCATTGAAACATTTTGTGACCATAGCTCCAGCAGGCATTGGCGATCATCGATGCGGGTTTGATGTCTAGTTTGTATTGTTTTTAAGAGCATATTTTGTGAAATTGTCAGGAGGAGATGCTCTTGGCCGCTGCCTTGGAGCGCCACCATGGATGCTTTGTTGTCGACTATGGCTCTGTTTTAATAATCTCTTGATTACAGTCAGGGTTCCCGCTGGGTTCCCGTCTTTAAAATCCTGAAAATGTTGGAAATACAAAAAGAAAATAAGTTTGAGGCCTTGAAACCACCTTGCTATGACTGCCATGTTTACACGACTCATTCTTAGGCCGACTGGAATTTACTCTGATTACTTGTGTCGATGCGAACATAGCTGTAGATGATAAATGAAATCATAGCTTCACATGGTACTTGAATTTAAGGGAATTGGTTCTGGAAAGCATTTAAATTCAATATGTGGGAATTTTGTCCCATTTATTTCTTGTTTTTGCTTAAATACTTTACTAAAGACTTCCTCACACTTTTCAGAGTTTTTTTCCTTTTTTTTTTTATCAATTATCTTTCACATTAAAATATTGAAATCTTCTATGTTATGTGATATATTTTTTATTTAAGATTTTTATAGCTGGATTACTTGTAATGTAAATCATGTGATACTGATGAAAAGCGCCTTTTGAAGTATGTACAGGTCTTTTTTTTTTTTTTTTTTTTAAACAGATGTCCATGCATTAAGTGTCTTTATTGGAATACGCCCAAAATCCAACACCTGATCTTTCGGGAACATTAGTTATTCATGCATACTATATTTATTAGAATGTACTGAGTAAAGTTTTGCTGGGTTGTAGAATCATTCATCCTCTGATGTCTCGCTGTCAGGATTTTAATAGAAACAGTCTCGTTTGGCCGTGTCATCCCTTAGAAGCTGGATTGGAATATTGTAAAATTATCCCACTGCTTTTCTTGCATAACTATAATCTTCTAAAAGGATGTCTTGTTTCCATGGCAATGCCTTTGGTTTCCATGGTGACTGCACTCTCAACATGAGCAAAGTCTCTTGGAGTACAGTGGGCCCACATTTCTGAGGGGGATTCTGTGAAACGACAGCATTGAACATCGCTGGAGGACACTTCCTGTGTCTGGAGCTCTTGGAGTGAAAAATTATCAATCTTCTTTTATATTGACAGCTGATGCTTACGTTACAGCCATGCGTATTCAGACTCTTTGTACTTATTAAGTGATAACTCAACGCTGTTTACAAGGCACCACATGTGTTTTGTCTGAAAAACATGCAAACATATTACCGGTATATGAGATGATTATTAGGAATCTTACTGTAAACTTTGGCATAAAGTAACTTGTGGATATAAGTAAGCAAATACTAAATCAAGGCAGAGATTCTCCTAGAAAAGAAAAGGGGGAATAAAGAATTAATTATTTTCCCTGTTATTGTTCAACCGTAATGGAGAAGTTTCCTAAAAGCTGATTTATTTATTTAATTTTTTTCCTTCTCCCTAAATAAAGCCTGTGTTCAGCCAGCTCACTCCTGGTCCACAGCAACAAGTTATTCATGACTTCTGGTTTCATTGTTCTGGATCCTGTCAGTAAAGTTTTGCAATACAAAAAGTTGGGTTATTGTTGTTTAAAAAATTGTTTACATAATTTAAGGGGAAAGATGATCAACTAGCTCATTTCAATGCAGAGTTAAGTATTTATCTTAGGCCTCAATCAATGTGTTAGTTCTAATCCTTCATCTTCAACCGGGGGTTCGCGGCCCCTAGGGCGTCCACAGAGGTGCTGCATGGGGGTTGCGAAAGTTTTAGTTGATTAGAGTTTTTTTTTTTTTCTCTTTTTCTTTGAAATGTCTCTACATAAACATTAACATGAATTCAACACATTGTAGTACACGGATAAATGGAGGCGGAAGATGTCTTTCAGTCATCAATGCACACATTCAGTGACACACCGGAGCTCTTTCAAGCTGGGCACCGTTTCATTCACAACACCTGTCCCATCAACCAGAAATCCGAATCAGAAATACTTTAATAATCCCAGGGTGAAATTACTTTTGTTATGTTACTCAATCTGTAATAGAGTGACTATAGGACCAGTTTTTATAAAACAAAACTTCATACAATATATAATTGGGGAGTTCTGCTCCATCCCGCCATCAGTTTGGGGGTCCTTGGCCTGGAAAACGTTCAACACCCCTGTTCTAAGGCATTGGGCTGAAGTGGATACTGCTGTGTTTATCTTTTAAATTTGTTTCTTAGTTGTTAAGGCTACACCAAGAGATTGCTTTTTTTTGAGAGGTGATTTATTTTCTAATAAATGTAAGCAAAATGTTTCTTCAGCTTTTCTTGGCTGATTTTAACATAATACATCATCAAATCTGACATTTCTGTTTTCACTCCTCAGCTTAGAGTTTAAACCAATCAGTTGTGGCCTCTACACATTAATGATTATATAGAAAATCTCCTCTATTCAGCCTATTTGGACTGTGTTGCTTCATTGGACTCGGATGTTTAGTCCTGCTGCAGCTATAGCAACACAAACAAGAACATCCATCCGCAAGCTCAGCATGTGGCTTAACAGAAATCTGCAACAAAATGAATTAGACCTGACAGGGAGTCTGGAAGCATTAGGACCCCTACACCACCTCCCTGCGGAAATCAGATTGACACAGGTCAGTCTGCAGAACTCCAGGGATTTTAATTATCCGACTGGATTTAACTCCAGAGCTGTCAAAAATATTTAAATCTAACTAAACATTGAATGTTTTAATAGGGATATATTGGCACCTGTCCATGTTTGGGTGAAGTGGCAAATCATTTTAAGTGATTTTCTGACTTTTATTAACTCAAACCACGGCCTAGATTATCATCATATGGATATATCATCTTAAATCTCTCTTTTGTTGTTTTATTTTTACTGTATGCATTGAAATTTCCAATTTGTGCAAATTGGATGACCAAATGTGTAATTTTATTGTTAAAAGCAGAGCGTATGAGTGTGCTGAAGCATTAGACAGCATGTATATTCTATTCTATCTGAAAGTCCTCATGCTATAAATCTTAACCAGAAAGTTTAGTACAGCTTTTAAAGTTGTATACATTAACACAGCATTAAAATGCTAATCTTTAAATTAAAGCGGTGGATCTAATAGTGGAAAAATTGTTGGTTGAAATGGGATTGTTGATGAAAGGAGACAGAAACTCTGGGAGGATCCTGCAGCTCCTACAGCGATGCTGCATGCTTCAAGTCGGGGCACCAGTTGCCCTGGGAGTTGTGGCTGAGCTTTCTGTATTGATGCAGACTAATGGGCTGACTCAGTCTCTGCCAGCTTCACTTTGTGAATACTCGCTTGCACTTTTACTCTGGTGAAGTCTGCCCATATCCTGTTGGAGTCGAAGCCTAAGTGGGTTGTGCTGTGTCAGGTGGCTGGAGACCAGTTATCTGCTTAAACACAAGGCACCGAATCAAATCTCTAACTAGAAGTTGTCTTTTATCTGCAAATCACTTACATCCATGGGATTATTTTTCAGGTTTAGACCAACGGAGTACTTTATGTTTGCAAATTCAGTTATTTATTCCTTTGCATATATTAGGTTATTAGTTAAGCCATCAGCATGAAACAATAAAAAAAATAAAATAAAATAAAAATTCCTCTGGTGGTGAACAACTGAGCTATGATGAGGTGATTACTAACTGTGGTTTCATTTAATTTTTATGCCATTTCTTTGCCAGTTATTGATGGACTAGCTGTGTTTTTGTTTCACACAGAGGAAATCAATCCAAATTGACATGAAGTAGAAAACGCATGACTGACAGGAAGTAGAAGATGTAGGGGGTTTCAAAATTTGCTTTTTGCCTTAATGGGTCGTTAATTAGCTAGTGACCTGCCTGTGGAGCTTCCCGTGACTCTCCCACTGAGAGAGAATCGTGTTGCTCCACAGATTCCCATTCCAAGAGTTGGCTTACCAGTTTGGTCCAGGTTAGCCTAACAGTGTAGCTCTGTTGCTGACTGGTTAATGTATGATGTGGTGAAAACTCTAGACGGTGGATAAGATGGAGTTTTGATTATAAGACATATTGTTTTGTTTTTTGTTTTTTTGCTGAAGGTGTCTCCACTTCCTGTTTTGAAGTCTGCTTTCCCTGGTGTTTAATCCAGTGTAACTTTATTTGTATTGTATTGCTCTATTTTTAGCTACGTTTTAAAAATAAATTCAATCCTGATTGCACATAATCTTAAAATGATTAAAGATATAAGTTTTATGTATCCAAAAATAAAAACAGTCTTTAGCTCTTGAAGCTAACTGGTTTAGTCCAGCAGGAGGACCAAAAGGAATATTTACCTTTGATAGTTTTTTAAGGAGGGTTTAGTTTAGTGCACAGCTGTGTGCTTCTACAAAACCTAAAGGAAGAGACTCTGATTAATCTCTTATATTATGTCCTGAGTCCTGACATGCAGTGATGTTTATTACACATTGATTATAAAATGTTGACGATGTCTTTGCTGTTGCTGCAGGAGGCCAACCCAAGATGAACGGCGAGTCAGGTGCCGGGGTGGTGACGGCCCCCCCTCCCACCACAGCCCCACACAAGGAGCGCTACTTTGACCGTGTGGATGAGAGCAGTCCTGAGTACCAGAGGGAGAGGAACATGGCGCCTGACCTGCGGCAGGACTTCAATATGATGGAGCAGAAAAAAAGGGTCTCTATGATCCTTCAGAGCCCAGTCAGTGCATTTATTCTGTTAATGAAATCAGTTGTTGCATAAGGAAAAAAAAAGAAATGCTGTTATCCCTTTTTTTTTTGACTTCACTTCCAGGCTTTTTGTGAAGAGCTGGAGACGATGATCCAGGATCAGTTGAAGAAGGGGAAAACGCCCACCAGCCTGTTGGCTTTGCAGCAGATCGCAGACTTCATGACCACCAGCATGCCTTCCATGTATCCAGCTGCACCACAGGGAGGCATGGCAGCTCTCAACATGAGTAAGCAGGAGAGAGAATGAGTGCAGAGGACATCTTGACCCCTGCACAGACATGTCTGTCCTCACAATGAGTACTACAGTGTGCCATTGTTATCAGCAGGACATTGATGCTAGCTGTATTTGACTAAGCCACATATGTTGATGTTTTTAGTGACACTTTATAAACCTTCTTATTCTTGCCTGATATCCTGTTTGTTTTTAGCTGAACTCAACGGCTGTTTTATCACTAGGATTTAAATCAGGTGTGTTTGTTTTGTTTCTTTCTGTTGTGCGTTTCTTCCTGCAGGTTTGGGGATGGTGACGCCAGTCAACGATCTGCGAGGCTCGGACTCCATCTCCTACGACAAGGGCGAAAAGCTTCTCCGCTGCAAACTGGCTGCTTTTTATCGGCTAGCTGACTTGTTTGGATGGTCTGAGCTCATCTACAACCACCTCACAGTAAGACTGCTTCCTGATATGCAGTAAAACAGAATATGTGTAACAGTTTTATCACCTTACTTATACCTAATTCATTTAGAACAAAACTTTGAAGCCTAGTAAGGAGGATTATCAGACCCTCAGAACACAGCCATCTCCACACCAACAGTGTTAATTATTATCGTTAGTATTTTGTGGTTCTTTGTTTATCTGATGTGAAATAGCTGCACTTATGTCTACTTTCTTTTTTTTTTTTCAAACCAGTAAAAAAAAATACTTTTTCTAACAATAGTGTCTGTCTGTCCTTTATGGCTGATTTTTAAAATCTTTCACTTTAGTTCAATTGTTTTTTTAAACCCTTTTTTTTTTGTAAAATCAAATTTAATATCATGCATTTGCATGAACAGTTTATTGCAGAAAAATGGCACACTATATATATATATATATCAGGGGTCACGAATTAAAAATCAGCGAGGTCCGAATAAGGAAAATCATCAACCAGTAAAGGTCCGGAGACGTTTTTTATTATAATTTGTTACTTTAAACAGAATTTAACACTGAAAATGAGGTTTAATGTCTCCATGTTATGCATTGAATTTTTAAATGGAAAGAAAAAAACAAAGTGTTTTTGAAGTAGAGAACGGCAATCGTTCAGTTTGGTATATCGACAATTTCCTGATTCACATATTTTATAAAAATGACTGAACTGACCGTTGGTTATTTTTTTTATGGCTTAGAGAGAGCAGTGGGCTTTAGGTTGACCTGCAAGCTTTAAAGCTAGGTTTGAATGACGACAAAGCCATTCTCAAGCCATTCCAGGCTCATTCGTGAGCTTATATATTCCCAAAAACTAAGACCATTTGTTTAGATGATTGGATGCAAACTATCGGTACTTCAACAAACCAGGAAGCAGATTTCTCATCTCGATCAAAATATTTATTTTAAAAGTTTCATCAAATGCAGTCAAAATGCCCAAGAGCGCCTCTCACAACTTCAAAAGAAACTTCTCATCTCAGGCCTGGATGAAGAGATGCTGAGTTTGGAAGCGGAGATAAAACATAGTTCATACAAACCATGGATGATCCTAGTTATCCCTGTTACAAAAATCCACAACAAAATGAAAATATTTGGGCAGAAACTGAACATATGCTCGCTGGATGATGGATGGTGGGGATTTTTTTTAACATTTCATATTAAATTAGACTTTAATTTCCGCATGTTTTGCTCCTGAATTTAATAATAATATAGCGCATTCTCTCCTTGAGCTCCGAAGAAGTTGGAGCGGAGCAAGATGGGAGGAACAGCGGAGGCTGTAGGCTTTGCTTTGCGCAGCGGGGCGGAGGGGAGACTCAGAACGTGGGGATTTTGGAGTTAAACACTGTCGTCAGACAACATGCGGCCATTTATAAATGTTGTAAATCAGGTTGGATCCGGTCCGCTTATCCCTGACCTCTGATATATAGTATTATATAGTCTGCATTAGTGTGGATGTGCAGCACTTGACCCGCCCCCCTGTTTTTCTTAACAGTGGCATATATTTTGTCTAGTCCAGGTCTGGTTGTGCTTCTCTAACATGTGCTTCCTCGGTTAGGAAAACAGCAAATATTTTGACAGAATGCTTTTTAAAACATATTTTGCTTTTTAATCCGTTCCAAGCATATTTCTCACTCTACAAACACAAATATGAGCTGATTAATTACAATTTTTCTCCTGCCAATAACACAGACTGCTTTGGTGAAAGGCTACGATAGCACTAGGATGCCTACTGTTTTGACTTGTTGATTATATGGCGCATTGGATTTTAAAGTTGGCTTTCTGTTAATTATAAATGGAAAAAAATTTAGAAAAGCTCTCCTTCATAATCCGAACAGCTTGTTTTGAATTCTTTGGATCAAATGTGTTTCAGAGCAGCTCTGCCCCACAGTTAAGGTTTCTGAGACTCTGCATACATATCAGGTTGTGTTGCAGCTAATAGATCTGTTTTCTCACTGTCTTTGTTAAGGGGGCAAACACAAGTTTCTGTATTGGACCAACAAAATTTTATGGCTTCACTATGATCAAAGTTTGCACGTAATACTCATTAGAAATGTTGTCTTAATACGGTAACTCACTGAGCTCACTGAGAGGTGCAGACAATCAATGGAGACCTGGATCTGATGTACAAATTTACCCTAAATATCTTATTTCTTTATCTTGCAGGTCAGAGTTAACTCAGACCAGGAACGCTTCCTAATAGTTCCCTTTGGGCTCCTTTACAGTGAAGTCACTGCCTCTAGTTTGGTAAGAACCCGTTCAGGTTTTTATCAGCATTTCAGTATATGCTAAAACTCTGTCCCTTGTTTTTCCGTTAAAATTTAACTTGAGTTAAATGTCTCCAAAAGACAGTTTTAATCATGCCTTCACATTAAATCCCCTTCAGGTGAAGATAGACCTTCAGGGGGAAATCGTAGACAGAGGAAGCACCAACCTGGGGGTCAACCAGGCCGGCTTCACCCTCCATTCTGCCATCTATGCCGCACGGCCCGATATCAAGTGTATTGTACATATACACACTGCGGCAGGTGCAGCGGTGAGCACACACACTCTGACTTTACCAAGCAACATGCTGCCTATAGATATCCAGATATTTCATCAGCCTGTATGTTTATGCTGCAGGTATCGGCCATGAAATGTGGGCTGCTGCCCATCTCTCCTGAGGCTCTGTCCCTGGGGGAGGTGAGCTATCACGATTACCATGGCATCCTGGTGGACGATGAAGAAAGAGTTCTCATACAGAAGAATCTTGGGGCCAAGAGCAAGGTATCTACAGGATATGAAAAGGAATCCGGAACAAGCTCTGGCTCTGTGGCTTATCTATTTTCTTTATCTCAGGTTCTTATCCTGAGGAACCATGGTTTGGTGTCGGTTGGAGAAACGGTGGAGGAGGCCTTTTATTACATCCACAACCTGGTGACCGCCTGTGAAATCCAGGTTGGTCTAACACGACAACTAGAAAGCTGCTTCATCTTAAATATTTCACATTAAAAACGTCTAAATGTCTGCAAATGTCATTTAACTGTTTTTTTTATGTTATTTTCATCAAAGCTCTCTGTATCGTTCATAACGACTATCTTTGTCTCTCCATAAATTCAGTTTTTTTCATGTCGCTGTCTTTGTGTTGCATTTCCTTCCTCCATGTCTGTCTTGCTTCTTCTCTTTCACTCTCTGCTCTGGTTCTGTCTGGTTTATATACCTTCTGAATGTTTTCTAGGTGCGAACACTGGCCAGCGCTGGAGGTCCAGACAATCTGGTTATGCTGGACCCGTCAAAGTACAAGTCTCGCCCATGCGTCCCTGAGCCAGCAGGCGACGGGTCGTCGGCACACCCAAAGTGGCAGATTGGGGAGCAGGAGTTTGAGGCTCTCATGAGAATGCTCGACAATTTGGTAAGCCCTCAG
>NW_015153657.1:7157-8921 GCF_000732505.1 Cyprinodon variegatus | reverse complement strand
CCCACCGTCAGACTATGACCATGGGTTCCCCAATATGGACATAGTGATGAGAAATAAAATCGTACATCGTTTAAAAAAAGTTAACAAACAAAAATGATAAAAAAAAATACATCTATATAGCTTATTTTTTGAGCATCTATTCCAGCTTTGTACATCTGGTCTAGACTTTGACTAGGCCATTCCAACACATTACTATGCTTAGATCTAAACAGGCATGTTTAAGGTTATGTTCCTGTTTAATATCTAATGTTTCCACCTTCTTATCACTCTTTGATTTTCAG
Organism: Cyprinodon variegatus; assembly: GCF_000732505.1. Taxonomy (NCBI): domain Eukaryota; kingdom Metazoa; phylum Chordata; class Actinopteri; order Cyprinodontiformes; family Cyprinodontidae; genus Cyprinodon; species Cyprinodon variegatus. Next base: position 8,640 of record NW_015153657.1, on the reverse strand, counting down.
AGAGTTCTGGATCAACAGCAGTTGTACCGGTTGTGATTGTTCTGCTGATTGTAGCTGGGATTGGAGTTGCTTCCTTTGTTATGTACAAGAAAGGTGAGAAAACTCAAATTCATCACATTTGTAATTAACCTGTTATTGAGTTGAGGTGTTTTTAGGAGGTGTGGTATATAAACAGCCTATTTATAAGTTTCAATGATCAGGTTTTAGTTTGTGTAAATGGTGAAGACGTCTTACCCAGTAAGTTGAACAGAACTTGCTGGGTAAGATGTCTTCACCATTAAGGTTAAACCTAAACTGTACTACAGACATGGATTATCTAACACTAATGTCTTTATTTTTGTTGCAGGATATTTCCAAAGGTTGAGAACAAAGCGTAAGTTACTAAATAATCTGTCAATCTTGAAACTGTAACATATGTATTTTTTATATGGGTGGTTTAAATAAAGAGAAACCATCCAGTATGTGAAATATTGTTCTCAGAAATATTTAGCATTTGCTTAAAAACAAAAAAAGACTAAGACTAATGTTTGCCTGGCGCCTCGCCATGCTGGTTGCAAGTTATAACCACTGGTCTCTACTGTATGGCTATGGTGCAAATTATTGTTTAAATTTATTTATAATACAAATATTTACAGCATTGGGAAACATAATTATTTTTCTTTGACCTCCTGCACACCATATTAAAACAAACAAACAAAAAACAAAAATCGATTTTCATAAATTTTTGAAAAAGCTCCAGGGAGCCACTAGGGGGACACTAAAGTGCCGCATGCGGCTCCAGAGCTGTGGGTTGCCGACCCCCGGTTTAAATAGATGGATGTCCCTGGGTTTATGCATCTGGAAATTGTTTATTGTTTATGGTTTAGCTTTATGTAGCAAATTGTAAAGACTTTAGATAATCTTGAAATTAAGCAGGAAGGTTGAGTCTGAGATTATTTGTAGAGTGTTTGTAAATATTTCTGTTTATAACAGGGCGAAGCCGAGTGGGAGGAAAACCTGAAAAGTTTGGTATGTAATCATATTCAGTTCTGTTCTCTCCAATATACCTTAATGAAGCATTTTACAACCACCTCCTTTAAAATTTAGAATGATTTTAAGAGTCCAGCTGTGGGTGATTTAATCTCACTATTAATCCAGCCATGTGATGAAGGCCTCAGAGGTTTGTTAGAGAACCTCAGAGAACAACCTGCAGACAGATCAGAAAGGAAAGTCTATAGATGAGCTTAAAGCAGGACTCACTCAGTTTTGCATTCAATATAGAATGTGTTTATTTATCCTGTTAGTAAATAGGGATTACTAGATGGTTGAAAATAGAACATTAGTATCAGTGCTAATCTACAACTCAACATTTATCATCTTTATCTTTGACCTAGATGGAGGTGATGTTGAGGCTGGAGAAGGTAACCCAATTTATCTGCTGTCTAACATATAAGAGAACAAATGTTGACTTTCAGCATTTCATAAATCTAGAATTTAAAAAAAA
>NW_015153657.1:0-3156 GCF_000732505.1 Cyprinodon variegatus | reverse complement strand
GCTGGATGTTTTCCTTTAGGGATTAACTGTAGAGAGCACAATTCATCTTTGGAAAACGTTTTAAATGACATTAAAATTATTTTGGTATAATTTTAGTAAAACACAGCATTTTAATTTCATATTAGATGTGAAATGTTTGGACTCAAAATAAGATTTTATATAAAGAAATACTTTGATTTCACAAACTTTGAAGAAATGTTTACCGGTATGTTGGATTGATCATTTACAAAAGTTTAGAAGATTTTCTTTCAAATAATTTAAATATATATATAAAAAAAAAATGACAAAAGCAGAACAACACTTTTATGAGAACATCTTAGTGAACCAGAAAAGTTCTTGGAAAACATGAACTATTAGGTTTCTGATGAAGTTCAAGAAAGTTCACCCAAAATACTCCTTATATCCTATTTGAAGCCGTGAATCAGCTGGAATATACTCCAGGTGGTTGAATAAGATGATTATTTTGGTTCAAAATGTTGTTTTGAATTAATGAATAAAATTATTGAATTTGCTGAACACCAGATATTTAGGACTTTGCATCAATCAGCAGATAATCTTTGGTACTTAAGCTAAAAAAAACTCTCCTCCATCACCTTCATTTGAGTTTTTTGTTGCAGAGATTTATTGTTCATCAGAACTTTTAAATGGTAGGAAAGTGAATAAACTTCCTGTTTCCTTCTGTTCTGTAGATCAGCAGATATGATAGAAAGGCTTAAACATTACAGCTGCTGATGAGAAACAGAAAAAGTTCACATGAAGGATTAAAAATGTTCTTGTTTTTCATTCACAGCTGATCTGATCTATGGAGAAGTTGGTGGCTCCATTGTTCTGAATCCAGGTCAGATTTCAGAGCCTATTGAGAAAGTAAAATGGAGGTACAGATCAAACTCTGCTTTGCTGAAATTTTGGAAGGACGTTGATTGTAAACGTTTCCAAGGTCAGTTGACTTGTTGAAAGAACGTGTTTTATAACCCAATAACCTGCAGATTAACATCATCCATGATGTCTTTATCTGGATCCTGCTTCCAGGTCACTGTGACTTTGATAAAACAAGTGGAAGTTTGACCATCAACAGTCTGACTCTAGAGGACAGCGGCAGCTACATACTTGAGATCAACAACAAAGTTCTGGAGATGAAGGAACTCCAGGTTATCAGTGAGTTCAGCAGGTTTGACTGAGGTTTGTTAGGTTTTAACCTGAATCAAGTTGAGATAATCTGTTCCTGTTTCTGTCAGAACCGGTCCCAAAACCCACAGTGTCCATAAAGTACAACCATGAGAAGGATGCCTGGAGTCTCACCTGTGAAGCCCAAGTCACTGCTGACTTTGGACCTGTGACGTATAAATGGAAAACAGGTGACACAGAGTTGTCCACCGACAAGGAGCTGCTGCTGATAACAACGGTATGAGGATGAGAAACCCTGGAAGAACTCAGTAGAACCTTCATGGTTTGGTTTAGAGCTGTTTTCTATTTATTTCTCAGGAGAATAAGGAAAGCTCCTTTTTCTGTGAGTTGGTAAACCCTGTCAGCAGCAGCTCCAGTGAAACAGTGGAAATACCCTTTATCAGAGGTGAGTTAGAAACCTTATCTATTTTTTAAGAAACACTACATACTGGGATTATCTTCTATACAGTCCTATTAAAAGGCATTTAGATACTGACCAATTTATTTCTTGTAGTTATTGAATGTAAAAGGACAAACATAACCTGAATAAAAGTCAAAACAGTTTTTAACTGATGATTGTATTAATCAAGAAAATAAACCTTTTCAAACCAACCTGTCTCTATGTTATAAAGTAATCACTCCCTAAACCTAAAACATTTTTTCCACCTTCGCTGCAAAACCTGCTGATAGCTGGCAGTGAGTTTTTAACATCACTGTGGAGGACAGAGCTGTCTGGATTTAGACATGTTGGAGTGAAAAACCTGTTTAAGGTCATAGAACAGAATCTAAATTGTATTTAGATGAAGACTTTGACTAGGCTGCTCAAACACTTTTACTGCATTTCGTTGAGTCATTCAGAGTAGTGGTGGGTGATATGGTAAAAATGTTTAACATAATTTTCAAGTCTCTGTTTAGAATAATTAAACCATTTCTCTAATTAAAACGGTTCTAAAAAAAGGGGGGAAAAACATGCAGTTTAGGCCAAATAACTACTTGTGAACTACTTTTAATTTCAATAGAAGCAGTTATGCTAACACCTACAGAAACCATAAACATGCACCATGGCCCTATTATGTGGAATGGCAGTATTGAAGTATTTTTTGGCCAGGCAGCTCGTACTACAAGTCAACTACTTTAAACAGGCGTTAAACTCCTAGTTTAGCTGTCTTGAATGGAACCATATCTATTGAAAGATAAAAGGCAACTGCTTCTGTGACCTTTTTCCCCTCCTTGCTTGTCTTGCCATACACAGTGCCTTTATCAATCTATCTTGTGTTAATGCTGTCTGTTTGGGTCCAGGGGCTGCCTCAGGCCAGTGGTCCCCTTGCTGTTTGGCTCTCAGTATACTATTTTGTTTGTCCCTTTTCATTTGGGGCAAAGCCAAACCAGCTTCATATAATGGAAGTAGAGTTTTTCCTCAGTTTTGTTTCCAGCCATGGCTCTCTATCAGGCTGCTGCTACACATATAAACAAGGAGTCATGTAAGAAAGTGCCTCATTGGTCGGTCAGGTTGGCTACCTAGTGGGGCTAGTGAATCAGCATAGAACTGCTATTTATAGGATGTGTCCTAAGCAATCCTATGATGTACTTGTCATTACCCGATCCGTACCAGAAGCACGATCCGTACCATCAGCTCATTTGCGCGTGCACAAACAGAATAACTTCCGGTGGAAATATTTCCGTTTTCTTACTTTTTTATTCTTTTGTATTTTTTAGAGGCATGGGTTTCTTTTTGTATAACCTTAAATAATTAAAGAATACTAAACTACATCGTAAAGACAATACTGAAGACATCATTTTTTCTGGAATAAAAATCGATGGATTTTTATTCCAGAAAAAATGACGTCAAGCAATACAATGGATTGAATTTAAAAAGCATCCATTTCTTCCAGAAAAGTCTTCAATATTGTCTTTACGATGTAGTTTAGTATTCTTTAATTATTTAAGGATATAAATAAAGTTTTTTCAGTACCGTAATTACATTATCTTTTG
>NW_015153656.1:8451-8923 GCF_000732505.1 Cyprinodon variegatus | reverse complement strand
TAGCTCACTCACAAAACAGGGTTTCCTCCTCATGACAGCTAGATGCTAGCTCACTCACAAAACAGGGTTTCCTCCTCATGACGGCTAGATGCTAGCTCACTCACAAAACAGGGTTTCCTCCTCATGACGGCTAGATGCTAGCTCACTCACAAAACAGGGTTTCCATGGTTCATTAAAAATCATTAAAATTCTTTAGTCGTAGGGAAGCGACTGTTCCAACCGTTACAGTTCCGAATTTTCATGAGTGGTGCCCGACTTTACACGAGTGAATAAAGTCAATGTGATTGGTCGATTATCAAGGGGGCGGGATTGTTGAGGCGGAAGGTTCGCGAGCATGTTTGGTTGTGGCCGGTTTGTGGGAAGCATCTTGCTAACCAGTTAGCATCTTAGTGCTAGCAGGTTCCCAATGGGAAATTCCATTGGGACTAAGTAGCACTAAATTGGTGACTTAGAAACGACGCTGTCAAGGAAC
>NW_015153656.1:3798-4911 GCF_000732505.1 Cyprinodon variegatus | reverse complement strand
CTGTGACTCCATCCTGGAGAGAAATATCAGCTGTGCTGCTGCCATCAACACCTTTGTTTCTAGATGTTGGAGCTTGGCCTGTTTTCCAATGTAGTCCTGTTTCTCTGACTGACTAACTGGATGTGATATAAAAAAAAAATGATCTGAATCTGATGTAGAACAGTTTTAGTGGCTCGCTGGAGCAGGCCGAGCTGCCATTGTGGAACAAAGCTAAGACTCTAGCTAATGTGCTAATTAGCCTTGTAAAGCTAAAGCTTGCGTTTCCTTTTCCGGAAGACGGGGTTAACAGCCAGACCATGAGGCTGCTGTGGGTGATGTTTCTGAGGCTGTAGCAGCCCTGATTTTAAACCGGGGCTCTGTGACCATTCTAGCGTCCCTTCCAGCCACAACGGGTTTAGCGCTAGCTTAACAGCATGTGGTCATAAAGCTAACTGTACACAAACTGATCCTGTCCCTAAAACGTTTCCACAGATCCATCAGAGAGGGACCATTAAAACTTCCCAAATGAACCATGGAGATGTTCCGATCCAGAGAGAGGAGTCCTGGAATCAGCGGTTCAGAGATTAGAAAGGAAATCAAAATTACACTGATGTTGAAGTTGATGACTTTTTGTTCTCGAATGGCGGCTCCTCCGAAGAGTTTTCCATCGTCTTCTTCGTCTGAAACGTGAGGTAGGGCCACAGGAAGCTCTCCTGTGCTGTCTGCAATCATCTTGCATTTCTGAAACAGAGAAAGTTTAAACCACTTCATCATTTTTCCACAGTCTGAGATTTTCAAACTTGTTAGCTTTTCACTATTAGCTGAAGAAAATTTATTTTTCTCTATTAGTAGCATAACATATATATATATATATATATATATATATATATATATATATATATATATATATATATATATATATGTATACACTATTTTTTTTGCATCATTGTTTAGTATTAGTATTTAGCATCACTGTCAACATCATTGTTTTGCATTACTGTTTAGTTTCAGTTGTTAGCATAACTCTGTAGCCTCATTTTTTACATCATTGTTTAGCTTGTTAGCATCACCGTTAAGCATTACTGTTAACATTCACTTGTTAGCATCACCGTTTAGCATTACTGTTAACCTTCA
>NW_015153656.1:0-1620 GCF_000732505.1 Cyprinodon variegatus | reverse complement strand
TGCCGAGCGGCTCCCGGACCTGGACTTCCTCCTTGCCGAGCGGCTCCCGGACCTGGACTTCCTCCTTGCCGAGCGGCTCCCGGACCTGGACTTCCTCCTTGCCGAGCGGCTCCTGGACTTCCTCCTTGCCGAGCGGCTCCTGGACTTCCTCCTTGCCGAGCGGCTCCTGGACTTCCTCCTTGCCGAGCGGCTCCTGGACTTCTTCCTTGCCGAGCGGCTTCTGGACTTCCTCCTTGCCGAGCGGCTCCTGGACTTCCTCCGGTAACTCCTGTAAGGGGATTTTGATCTTTTCCCCTTCTTGGATGACTTCCTTCCTCTGTCCTTGCGCGGGGACCTGGACCGAGTCCTTTTCTTCCCTGAAGGTGACCTGTCCTTGGACCTGGACTTTTCTGAGGCTTTAGGCTGAACGACGTTTGGCTTCTGGTCCGGTTCTACGGGTCTCTGCCATTCAGATGAACCGGAACCTAAAACGTTCAGATTTGGACACATAAAACCATCAGACCAGGCGCTAAGGTCGCTCTACCTTGGGCAGACAGTTAGGAACCAGAACCCTCAGAAGGTGAAGAAGAGCCAGAAGCTCTGAATTTACCAGGAGACACTCTGAGATAAAGAGGGAAGCTAAGGATGTTGGTACCTGCTTCGGATCTTTAGAACCGGAGGATAACATCTGGGCTGTAGGAAAGTAGAGCAGCTCTGTGTTGATTGATTTATGCTAGTACCGATTCAAGGTTCTCACCTGGTCTGTTGGAGGGGTCCGGATCGTTAGCCGACTCTGTCCTCTCCTCGGCCCGCGGGGACCTCTGGGACAAACCGAACTCTCTCTCAGGAGAACAAAGCCTCTCCGAGGGAACCACTTCGTGAGGATCTCCTCTCTGGTTCTCAGATAGCCTACAACACGCCAGAACTTCTGCGTTAGATATTACACCCAGGAGGAGGGATTGATGCAACTCGCAGCAATCCCCTCGCTTGGTTTTGATAGAGATCATTTAAGGCCGGGTATACACTCTGCGATTCTTTCAGTCATTATACAGAGCTACGGCTCGAACTTTACGATGAAACTGCAGGGTTTAAAAGTTCACAGGTCACCATGTACGTATGCAAACCAACGCGCTGATGCGATTTTAGGACGGCAGACCGTTATGTCTTCAGAACGTAACGGTGAAAGTATTGAACGTGAAAACATCGCCATCCCATATGTTTCTAGGGTCTCTGAAAATCTCAAACACAGAAGAGCGCCCTCCTCTGGAAAAGACTCTGGGTACATCTACACCTGATGGACAAAGACTGTCCAAAAAGTGAACATTCTGGTCCTCCAAAGACTAAGAAGACAGGTGATTTGAAAGGGGCGTGAAGGAAGCCATCTATGTTAAGAAAGAAAAACCAACATCAAACAGAGTGGGTGGACTCAGTAGACCTCGCCTATTCAGCCAGGCCAACAATTCCCTTTAACGGGTCGACCCCCCTTTCAGAGACATAGACAGGTATGGGGCATTGCAGGCTAACAAAGAAGCCAAACGACCCCCATTCCAAAGGGGGGGACCCGTTCATCCGTTTCTATTTGCATGTTTTCTAAACTAAAACCAGGCTTTGTTGGTGGTCCACTCTATAGAGCTATTTCTG
>NW_015153655.1:7837-8927 GCF_000732505.1 Cyprinodon variegatus | reverse complement strand
AACCTCCAGCAGAACCAGGCTCAGTGTGAGCGGCCATCTGCTGAGGCCGACTGGGGTTCAAGGAGACAGAAGCAGAGATACAAAAAGCAACTGTAAAAGGAAACACACAGCCAGGCAGACGAGCTCTGAGCCAGCTCCCATGCCAGCTAACTTTTTGTCTTTATTACAGCACTACTTTTTTCCTGATTATGGGAAGTATGTTTGCTTGACTAGAGGTGGAAATTTCATAAGGAAGACATGAGATCATTTTTTAGGTACAATGATATATTTCATAGGTTAATTAAAACTATCAGAAAATATAATGCTACATTCACACCACAAGCCATTAAAAAAGCATCTGCTTCTTCATTTTTGATGCTTGTACACAGGTCTGATGTGTCCAGATGTATCTAATGCTGCTGCTAGTCCTGTGCTCAATGGCAGAGCGCAGGTTTGCTATATTTACTTTGATCAGTGGGTAAAAAGTAGCTTTAATATGTTTTTAAGTGAGAAAGTCCACCTCAAAAACGACCCCACCTTAAAATATAATGTCATTGGGAATCCCCAGCAGCAGCTGCCTCAGGCCCGGCCACCTCTTGGGGTTTTTTCCCCTATAGTTGGTGGCGGCTGGAAGTAGATGTTAGCGTTTTTCTGGTATTTGGTGCTAACTGCAGGCAGTAAAATAATAAAAGCAAACATATTTTTCCGGCAGGTTTCGACATTTCAAGTTCAGTTAAGCGTTAATAAACTGTTTCAGAGGAGTGATCATAGCACTTTGCATCAGCAGCGCTGCGTCTGTCTCCCTGCCCACTCTCAGATCAGCTTCTCTGATTGGTTGATGTTGAACGTCGAGTAGCAAAAGTTAAAATTTTCCAACTCCTGCATCTGCCGCTTGTGAAATTTTAAACATTTGAGCAAAGTTTCCAGAAGAAAAACAGGGAAGACCAAAGCCTTACATCCAAAAAACAGGGCGTACAATAACCTCATTCTTTTTGTAAAGGGCATAAAATGTTAACCTGACACCACCAGATGGATTTGCTCCGCATATCCATCTGGAAACCTTCCGTTGAAGTAATTTTGGGAAGGGGCGAAAATACTGGTTAGCTGATTG
>NW_015153655.1:3402-4772 GCF_000732505.1 Cyprinodon variegatus | reverse complement strand
GCAAAAGTTCTTTTTTTCCCCTCCATGTCCCTTTAGGGGCTCCATAGTTACCTTCTAAAAAAGAAGATTTGCAATTTTTCCACTATGTCAGACTCACAACCAGTAAGTGAAAATGGGGACGAGCATATAGGACGGCCTTATGTAAATATATCACCAGAATGATGAACAATTAGGAGGACCACTTATTTTGATTAAATAAAAGATCGTCTTCTATACTTTTATTTATTAAATGTACTCTAATCAGTGTAATTTAATCACTTAATTTTCTAGAAAATAAAAATATGTACAACACATTAAATCCAGTAGACAGCAGCTTAAGCTACAGTAGCTCTCAGGAATAGTGTAGAAACTCACCTAATACGAAATTTACAGTCAGCAGACGGCTACTTGCAGTCGGCGTCCACTCAGCCCCTCTGATATGACATCGATCTCTGACCCTGTTTATTCTCTTTTGGTGGTCGGTAAAAAGAAATATTGGCGTTCACCTTTTTTACGGTCACATCCTACGGCAGAGTCCTGCACGGGTCTGATTGTTCAAACTGTATCCGCCCTCACCTGTAGAGTTCAGAACCAGGACCGACCCATTACCTGCACCTATCCCCATTTAAAACCTGGCAGGGGCCACATGGACCCGTAAATAAAGTGTGATCCGACCCGTTTATAATAACAGCTGCAGTAAAGATCATAGCATCCAGTGGCGCTCACAGACTAACAGCTGTAAATTAGTCAAAGTAAGGTTGCATCAGTGCTTTAAAAAATGCTGTTATCTGAATATTCTTCAATCAATTACATTTTTTAAGATGTAGAGTTAATAAATAAGATTTCAATTTTCAATCTCTATAACGCCTCCCTCAAGTGATTCAACCCCCCCACGCACCCTACCCCCGTAATTGGCATTTATGCACTATTTTTGCACGCCACGTATCACTTTACTTGGATTTATCACTTTACTTGGATTCTCACTTTATTTGGATTTAGTTTGTATATATGCATAGATATACATACATATATATATATATATATATATATATACAGAAGAGCTATATGTGTATATATTTTATCTCTTTTTATTCTTATTTTTTAATCTTTATTATATTGTATAGTTGGATGTGTGTATATATTATATAAAACTGGAACTGGAGCGTGTAACAAAAATAATTTCCCTCTAGGATTATTAAAGTATTTCTGATTCTGATTCTGAGATGTACATAAGATGTATTCATGCTATAACTCTCTGTATGATACCTGCCCATTTTAATTATTTATACCCGTGCCCGTACCCCTAAAATAATGTGGGTTATTTTCCACCCTTAGATGTACGTTTTATATCGGTAACCACCGGTTACCCGCGGATACCGACACAGGATTCT
>NW_015153655.1:0-2262 GCF_000732505.1 Cyprinodon variegatus | reverse complement strand
GGATTATTAAAGTATTTCTGATTCTGATTCTGAGATGTACATAAGATGTATTCATGCTATAACTCTCTGTATGATACCTGCCCATTTTAATTATTTATACCCGTGCCCGTACCCCTAAAATAATGTGGGTTATTTTCCACCCTTAGATGTACGTTTTATATCGGTAACCACCGGTTACCCGCGGATACCGACACAGGATTCTGCCCTACAGCATAACATACAGACGGGCTCTTTGACACAGAGGGACCAGAGCAGACATTAAATATGGCCGCAGCTAGATTTCGCCATTTTTTTGAGGAGTCTGTGACAACATCTATAAACTATGATCAATGGGTTCTGCTTTAATGTCACACTTAGCATCATGACCCGTTTAATCCCTCAATGCAGAGTAACCTAAGTATCGATACGACACTACCTACTTCTAAACGCAGCACATTACAAAGCCAGACTGCAGATGCTGCTGATCCTGCACTGCAGCGTGTCCTCCTCCTCCTGGATCAATGATAGAGTTGTTGATTCCATTATTTTTTATGCAAAAGCAGCAGTATCATATAATGCAAACAGAGCATCAGTTTAACTCCCAACTACAAATTATTCAAACACAGACTGGTATGCAAAAAATGTTTACTGAAAAACTGAGCTGTACTAGAATACATATTGGCTTGGGGAAGTAGAACTTACAGACACCTTTCCTTCCCTTTTGGGTAAGAAAGCAGAGATTTTCTGTATGCAAACAGGCTCCACACTTTGCTCCTATGATGAGGAACTTATGCTTTTAAGTACGCAGAGATTTATTCTCTTGAAAGCACAAGGTCAGGTCATAAAGTTATGCAGAGACTCCAGCAAATACATCTGCTCAGACAGCACAGGTGTGTGTGTTCTGGCCTAAAGATGTCTGATCTACTTAACAAGACCCTTAGGTGTAACACATGAAATGGCATCTATTAAGCAGAGCTTCTAGCAAAGGCCAGTCAGCAAGAGCATAAAAGGGGAACGGAGCTGGCATGCTCATGGAGATGGAACAAAACCGTCCCTTCAGCAGAGAACAGAACCACAGAGGGGAAGAAGCCTCCAAAGCTTATTGGTATTCCCTCCAGCTGATCCTCATGGATACAGACGCTCTCCCAGGGACGACTCACACAGAGAGATGGAGAGAGAACCAAACACAGAGAGAGAGGGAAAGCAATAAGGGGCCACATCTTTCATTTTAGTCAAACAACTCACCCAACATCTCCTCCTCCTCCTACTTCTCCTCCCATCTGCATCCCACAGCTGCCCGTGTTGTCAAACTTTGAATTCTTTCCCCAGTAAGTAACCAAACAATAGCCCTCATTCAAGGCAAAGCAGAAAGAGAAGAAAAAAGAAGGAACAAGGTTTCCTGAATGAATAATTCCTATGAGATCAGGGGAATGAATAGCTTTAGCGCACATTCAGTATTATCTTACACAGACAAGCTGGTCCTGGACTAAATCAATAAGCCATTAACACTACCAGCTTCTGCTTGCTGTGTATTGAGTGGGATCTAATTACAGTAAATATGCTGGTATGTACAGCGTAATGATTCAAACTGAGATGAATAATTGAGCCGGTGATAAATCCAGGTTCATGGAGGCTTAGAGCCTCTAATTAACCAGGATAGAGTCTTAAAAGTCTGTGAAACTCTAAAAAAGGCTTTAGGAAAAATTTAAATAGTAATCAATGTGTGTCTTTCACCTGCTAAAATAACTTTGGTCTTGTTTATGTTAAGTTTGCTTTGTTTTGTTTTTTGGATGGGTAAGGTTAGGTTAAAGGTCAAAGCATGATGACCTTTAACCTACTAAATCTGCTCAGACAACGTTTTGAGGAACAAACCTGAAATGTCAATGATGGCAAACAGAATGAGGAAAAACAAAATCTTTGCATTTTGAGAATAAAACGTCCAAATGTTTTGTTTTTTTCTATTATTGTTAGATGATTACTCCACACCGCTATATGATCATAAAGGGATCATTCAGTTTACGAGGCGAGGTTCTGGTAAAAAGTTTAGAAGTAGTTATAATGCCTGTAGTAGAAAAAAAATAATAATAAAAAAATAAAATATATATATATAATAATAGTGAAAGCATGCTAACTCATGTGTTTTACACAGGAAGTTCATTAGTTCCTCGCTGCCTCCTACCTTCATTTACTGTGTTAAAGGAATAGTACACCCAAAACATGATTAGCCTTCATTTTCTACTCACCCCCATGCTGAACAACACTCTGGAGTACTTTTTTGATATC
>NW_015153654.1:7210-8941 GCF_000732505.1 Cyprinodon variegatus | reverse complement strand
AGTAGTGAACCTTGCCATCCCTTATCTCTTCGTATTACGATTTATTTTTTAAAAATCATTTTTTAGTCATTCTCCTCCTCATCATCTTTGTTTTGATCTAATGTTACCACATTTTCCTTAAAGGTACAGTGTGTAATTTTCAGTTGCATCTATTGGTCAGCGATAGCTGTAGCAATACTGGATAGATAGCTCACCTGGAACCCAGCTCCTTGAAAGCGGCTGAACTCTCTTCTACTCCTGAGTGGCTCGCAGGCTGAGGTGGAGGGCCAGGATGGAGCTTCTTGGAGTTAACCCTGGATCGACGAGAGGTTTGCAGCTCTTCGTCTCCCGGTGGGGGGGTTTAATTTTGTTTTGACCTATGAGCCAAACAGTCATTGGATTACTGCACCTTCTGGCTTGGGATTCCCTCCTCCTGCTGGGGGACCTCAGTAAAGAGAAGCAACAGTGATGCTTGGAGGTGATCAGGAGGATCATCTCTGAACCCAAGTGGTGTTTCTTTATTGGATTTCTGTGAATTTTTTTGCTTAAATGAATCTTAAACAGGGATAAAGTAAATTGTTGGTTTGAGAGCGGCGTGAAGGAAACCATCTATGTTATGAAAGAAAAAAACAACCTTAAATGGAGGGGATGGACTCAGATTTCAGATTTTAAAAACCTACAATGCAGCAATTGAGTTGCCGTTATCATCACAGCCCCAGTCTCTCTACAGGAGAGCGGAGGACCTCTTCTATTCAGCCAGGCCAAAAATCCCCTTTAACAACCGACCAATTAGGCACTTAGACAGGTATGGGGCATTGCAGGCTAACAAAAGAAGCAAAACGACCCCCATTCCAAAGGGGTGGACCCGTTCGTCTGTTTCAATTTGCATGTTTTCTAATCAAAAACAAGGATTTGTTTTTGGTCCACTCTGTAAAGCCTCAAACCTCAAACACTATTCCTGATATTTTGAATTGAAAACGCTTCCTGGATGCGAAACGTCATGTGAAACACATTTTGTTTTTCTTAAAATAAGTGCATCTTTATCTTGAATTGAGGAGACCCTCTGCCAATGGAACAAGACAATTTACATTTAAAATAAGATAAAACAACTGCATTGTCTTATTTCAAGTTCATATTATCTAATAATCAATTTATAAGAGTAAAAATACTCATTCCATTGGCAAATCATCTTATTTAACAACTAAAATTAAGATTGAATACAGTTTATTTAAGAAATGTTCACTTATTTTTAGACCATTTTTGCAGTGTAAGACTTTATAACCATCACTGCTCCAAACAATTTCAATAATTCCATGCTGATTTTGCACAGTTTCTTTCTTAGTCGGTTAAATAACACGCTGCTGTCATTTTTCACATATCTGATGTTGTTGCTATTTTCAAATATCCATTACTGTAAAAATGTCCATAGCTGTATATTGATTATTTATTCTCCAGGTGTACAGTTTTTATATTGTTAAAACACTTTACAGTACAGTATTTTATTTTATTACATAGAGTTATGTTATTCTTATACACTTTTCCAAGGTGACTATTTTTTCTACACTAGGGTGACCAAACGTCCGTATTTCCCGGGACATATCCGTATTTCACGTCCTGTCCCGGGTGTCCCGGGATTTTTTTAGAAAGTGAGGAAATGTCCTGATTTCACTGCGCACGACGCTCCGTGTGACGTAATCCCTGAGCCGCGTCAGTGCGGGCAGCCCTGCTCTTAATCAGAGGCCCTTGCTCTGT
>NW_015153654.1:3072-4791 GCF_000732505.1 Cyprinodon variegatus | reverse complement strand
ACTCCTCTGCTGTAAGGGGTCCACTTTGACCTGCTTGGATTCTGTTCTGACTCGGTTTAACTGCTCTGTCTGCAGAGTCTCAGAGCTGCTGGGTGTTAGTGGACTGACTGCATCTCATTAGAATACATCACACTTCCTCTTTGCTCAGTCAGAGGAAATGACAACAAGCTGGACACAAATGCATGTAAACTTTACATTTATGAAAGTATATAATTAATCATCTGTTTAATTTTCTTTAGATCCTTCAGCTAAAACAAAGGAAACTTTAGTTCATCTGAGCTAAACTAGCTAAAAAACTTAAATGTACTTAAAATGTTTATTACAGATTAAAGTTTGTGAAATTACTTCCTTCTTTTTGTGGTATTCTGAAAGTTTCTAAGGAACAGTCAAGTGTCACAGAAATGACAAAATGTGTGGTGAGTGTTGGTGTGAAGTTGTTTTTATAATTTAATTCAGCCACAAAGAGGAAATGACATTACTTTTATATCGGGAGCAGAAAAAAGTCTCTCAGTGTTCAGCGGCTGATAGAAAGACAGGAGATGTTTGGTATGGAACTGATTCTGATCGTAATTCTTTATCTTGAAGGTAAAGATCTGTTTCCTTTCAAATAAAGCTGAGAGAAATTATAGGACACTTTGTTTTACTGATATGTTTTAAGGAGGTATGAGAATTAACATCTAGGATTTGCAGGAGTAAATCTGTGTGGCACGTATTAGTCAATCAGACTTTGACTAAAGATGTAAAAGCATATTCAGAAAGAAATTTGATTCAGCATGTTGGTTTCTTTTTTTAAGTTTTTAGCAAGCATTTTTCGAAATGCAACAAACTGGAAATAAAATATTATGAATGAAATTAAAAAAATGATGTAAAATAAATGAAGAGGTACACATTCCTGGCTTCATACAGTAATTGTGTTGCTTGGATGAAGTGTGTAAAATTTGTCTCTGCTGCAGGAACCAGAGGAGGAGATGTTCATCTCTATCACAGATTGGGAGATGATGTCATTCTACCTTGTAACAGTTCCTCATCTTTTATTCATTTTCCAGTGTTAAATGTATTTACAGCAGACTTGGAAGAAGCTTTCTAAATGAGATTATTAATGCAGAGCATGTAGATGAATAGGAGGGGCCCCAGAATGGAGCTTTGAGGAACCACGCAGGTGGTTTTTCAGGTCTCTGATTGAAAGTTCCCTACTGATACAAAGAAGTCTCTGTCCTTCAGGGAGGATTTAGGTCCCATATGATAGCAGGAATGCTGACCCAGTTTTCCAGATGCTCTAATCAACTCAAGGATTATTGGAAGCAGCACTGGGGTTGAATAATAGCTTCCACAGTCAGAATTGATGAAAATGTCATTGAACACCTTCATCAGGGCAGTCTCTGTACTCTGGTTGGCACTGAAACCTAACTGGAACACGTTAAATTAGCTGGTCATTGTATGAATTTAACTTCTGAAGCACAACTATTTCACAGATGATGGAGAGGTTTGAGATGGGCCTGTATTTCTGCAGGACTAATTTGTCAAAATTTCTCTTTCTGTACAATGGTTTGATAATTGCTGCTTTAAGGTCTGGGCGAAAACTCCCAACATAAAGGATGTGTTAATCATTTAAATCAACTTAGTCTCTAAAAAAAGGTAAAGCCTTATTAATAAAACCTGTGGGTAAAACATCAAGACAGCAGGAAGAGGAGCTTAGCTGCTAAAAACAAATTCCTCTAA
>NW_015153654.1:0-782 GCF_000732505.1 Cyprinodon variegatus | reverse complement strand
CGTGAACCTGAAAAAACTGGCTCTAGAGATCAATTTCACCGAAATATTCCGAGTTGTTTAAGCAAATTATGCAGAACCTTTCAGCAACGATTTTACTATATCCTGTAAATTTACAGCTCTCTTGTTGTCGCTCTGTCAATTGCATTGGGTGTCTTACTGTCTGTTTCCACTTTTGTTTAGAATTCAAAAACTGCACATTCTTTTTTTGTTTTTGCATGTTCGCACCATTTTCTGTAGTAGTTTTCTTTCATTGTGGTCTCACTGTGGAAAGCAATGGATGAACTTTATCTACTGCTGGGGACATTTTTATATCTATATTCTGTTCTTTGCCTTATAATGTTAGGCTTTAAATCATTATTTCAATTTTGGACACTGAGGAGTAACGAGCTGTTACCATAGAAGCAGTTGAGCTTCACATGGAGCTCTGCAACTGAACTGAAACAGAAAGGAACAGAGGATGTGGAATCTTGTCTGGTCCTCCAGTTTCTTAAAAACATAGTTTCTCCAAATCGTGTTTGTTCTATTGCAAGCTGACAGAATTAACAAAAACTCCTGGATAGGTGTCAAAATATAATCATATTAACTGAGCTAACTCTGGTTTTCTCCAATTTAGGCCTCTTGAGTGGCTGCACTGACCAATATGACTGAGAATTTCCACACCGACGTTCCTGAAGAAACAATCAGTAAAGCTCATACAAATGTGACTGAATGTAGCATCAGGTCCACTCAACAGCAGAGCATTCTGTGATTAATAGTATAAGATGTGAATTAGCTGATTATAA
>NW_015153653.1:7574-8944 GCF_000732505.1 Cyprinodon variegatus | reverse complement strand
TAAGAACAGATGCTTTAAACTTTATACTGGTTTATACTGGATGATAAATACCTTATAGTTAATTTTCTTGGTTTTGTAACTAATGGTAACAGTGTAAAATTTAAGTTTGCATCATCTTGAAAAACTACTTATTTTGGTATGTGGCGCACAACGATTTCCACACAAATTAATTGCCTGGATAAAAAAAAAAAATATTTTGATGGTTTAAATTTTTTTTTAAATACCAACAGACCATAATGGAAATTAGCTTAAATGAAACAAAACTGCGTTCGGCTCCGAAGCGATTCTGGTCCGCCATCCGGTGTCTCGGGAGGGTTAAGCGGTGCAGCACCAACACTGTTTATAGTGGGGATGGTGTGCTGCTGACCTCGACTCGGACGTTGTGGGTCGGTGGGCGGAGTACATCGAAGACCTCCTCAATCCCACCAACATGCCTTCCATTGAGGAAGCTGGGCCTGGGGACTCTGGGCTGGGCTCTCCACAGAGGTGGTCAAAAAGCTCCTCAGTGGCAGGCCCCGCTGGGTGGATGAGATCCGCCCGGAGTTCCTCAAGGTCCTGAATGTTGTAGGGTTGTGTTGGCTGATGCGACTCTGCAACATTGCATGGACATCGGGGGCAGTCCCCCTGGATTGGCAGACTTGGGTGGTGGTCCCCCTATTTAAAAATCTGTGCTCCAATTACAGGGGAGTCTCACTCTTAAGCCTCCCCTGCAAGGTCTATTCGGGGGTGCTGGAGAGGAGGGTCCGTTGGATAGTGAAACCTTGGATTCAGGAAGAGCAGTGTGGTTTTCGTCCTGGTCGTGGAACGCTAGACCAACTCTACACCCTCAGCAGGGTCCTGGAGGGTGCATGGGAGTTCGCCCAACCAGTCTACATGTGCTTTGTGGACTTGGAGAAGGCGTTCGACTGTGTCCCTCAGGGAGCCCTGTGGGGGGTTCTCCGGGAGTACGGGGTGCCGGGCCCTTTGATACGGGCTGTCAGGTCCCTGTATGAGCGATGTCAGTGTCTGGTCCGCATTGCCGGCAGCAAGTCGGGCTCGTTTCCGGGGAGGGTTGGACTCCACCAGGGCTGCCCTTTGTCACCGATTCTGCTCATTACCAGAATTTCTAGGCACAGCCAAGGTGTTGAGGGGATCCGTTTTTGTGGCCTTAGGATTGCGTCTCTGCTTTTTGCAGATGATGTGGTCCTATTAGCTTCATCAGGTCGTGATCTGCGGCTCTCGCTGGATCGGTTAGCAGCCTAGTGTGGAGCAGCCGGGATGGGGATCAGTGCCTCCAAATCCGAGGCCATGGTCTTGAGCCGGAAAAGGGTAGAGTGCCTTCTCCGGGTCAGGGGGGGTGTCCTGCCCCAAGTGGAGGAGTTTAAGTATCT
>NW_015153653.1:2181-7299 GCF_000732505.1 Cyprinodon variegatus | reverse complement strand
TGGCCACAAAGTAGTATTTCGTGGCCACGCAATAAGTATTTCGTGCGCACGAAATACTACTTCGTGGCCACAATTAAAAAAAATTTTTGACCATGTCATCAGAGGGGCTCCGTACAATTGCCTTGGTCTAAATTAAAAATTAAGTGATTTTGGTTTCAGTGTAGATAGCAGTAGAAGATGGATTAAATCAAAATATAATGATCTATCAATTCAAAGTATATGACTTGTACTATTGATCTCTGAAAGGGGTGGCAATTAAATCCAAACATCACGTATTCCATTAACAAATGTTGAAACAGATAAAACACATCACTACAAAGGGTGAAAATACCAGTTGTGAATCTATCTGAAATAATAAACTCCAGAAACCACATCAAGAGTTCAAGAGTTCAGTTGTCTTAAACAATCACTTTTCCCTCCTGACTCGCTGGCTTGCCAATGTCAGTCAAAAATCCTTCACTATGTTTTCCAATCAGCATTGAGCAGCTTCACCCCGCCTCCTGCTCCATAGCCCCTCTAAGAGGTTCAGCCTCTCTGGGAGTGACATATTTACGAGGTGTTATCCAATCAGGGCTCTACTTCTTAAAGATTTTCATCTCTATCTTACAAGGAAATATTTCCCTCCACGTGGATGAGCTTTCTTCTGGGACAGCGAAGGATAAGACATCCGAAGGGTAAGAAGGGTCTCTGAATGCTCTGATGTTAAATGTACTTTCTTTAAATTATAGCACGGTTAACACAGCCATTACTGGAACATTACATAAAAGGCAGAGCATTTTGGGAGAAATAGATCATTCCTGCCATGGAGTTGGAGATACTCGTAAAATCAATCCTACTGTTTTTAAACCAAAGAAAGCTTCACCTTCTCTCTGTGACATTTCACTTCTAAAATGTCTGCTAATGGTATTTTTTCACCACAGCCTTTTTTAGATCATTAGTATTCCAGTCCTTTTTAATATGGAGTGGGATTTCTTGTACTATTGTTACAAACACAAACCTCTCAATAAAAAAAAAAAAGGTTTGAGTTTTATGAACTACAGTCCAAATTTTGTTTTATATGTCGAATTGTCTTTACTTTTGATGTGGGCTTTCCACTGGATTGGAGAGCAAAGGTGCATTTCTCTTTAACCTTAGTAAGACTTTTTTTTTTGTCATGAGGGAGGCTGTTATGTGGGCCTGGAGTCAAGACAATGTAAATTCAGAAAACTCAGTTTGCAAAAAAAAGAGTCATTTTAAAAGTTAAGTTGGAAATATAAAACCTGCTAAAGAAAATTTCAAAATAAAATCAAATATGAAAAAAGTACAAATATATATAGATTTTTTTTTTTAAGAAAAAAGCAGCGGGGAAATTTTCAGCGGGGAATTGGTTAGTGCACACGACCCATGCACGGAGGCCTTAGTCCTCGACGCAGCCAAACCCGGTTTCAAATCCGGCCTGTGGTCCTTTGTAGCATGTCTCTCCCCCTTTCCTGTTAGCCTACTGTACAAAAAACGAGTCAGTATACACCTATAAAACAGCAAAGTTTCTCTCCAAATCTGTTAGTTTTTGATTTATGGATTGCATTTTCCTTTTCCAAATAGGTTCCTTTGCTTCAATTTCACGGCATACCTTTTCAGTACTCTGTCATGAACTCTGGGTCATGACCGAAAGAACGAGATCGCGGATACAAGCGGCCGAAATGGGTTTCCTCCGTAGGGTGGCTGGGCTCTCCCTTAGAGATAGGGTGAGAAGCTCGGTCATCCGGGAGGGACTCGGAGTAGAGCCGCTGCTCCTCCACGTCGAGAGGAGCCAGTTGAGGTGGCTCGGGCATCTGGTTAGGATGCCTCCTGGACGCCTCCCTGGTGAGGCACGTCCCACGTTTTATTGGGTTAGTTGTTTACGGTGAACATTGAGTCAGTGTCTTTTAATCACTAGTCTTAAACTAGACACCATGGTGACATTATCAAGTGTTCTTCAAACAGCAGGATTAAAAAATGCATTTTACCAACAGTCTCTAAAGTTATCACANCAACTTTAAAGCACCTTCTTACAGTACCTGAATAAAATGTTTGGCTACTTTATCCACAGAGATTAACGCTACTTAACAAGAAATCAACATTTCAACCTGAAACGAACCAGTTACTTTATTCTGCTGACACATCTATGAGATGGAGGTTAAGGTAATGCTGTATACGTTGAAAAAGTATTCACAGTCACAGGCCGTAGTTTACTCTGGTCCATCTTGCATGCATTATATTTATGAAATAGTTTTATGTTATATATAAAAAAAAATGGATTCTGAGAATATAGTCTTATCTGCATCATTACTTTATCCTTCCATCCATTTTCCCTCATGCTCTTTCCAGTTGGGGTCACGAGGGGTGCTGGCGCCTATCCCCAGCTGTCTATGGGCGAGAGGCGGGGTCAACCCTGGACAGGTCGACAGTCCATCGCATTAACACAGAGACAAAAAGGTCAAACAACCATTCAGGCACACACTCACACCTAAGGAGAAGCTAGAGAAGCTGATTAACCTAAAAGTCATGTTTTTGGACTGTGGGAGGAAGCAGGAGTACCCAGAGATTATTACTTTTGGTAAAAAGAAAACAAAAGGAGTTTATATATTACTTTATATTGTGATCTTTCTAATTTATGGAGCCTAGGCTTAATTCAACAGAATAAACTGATTACTCGCCTTCATCGACACCTCCAATCAGCTTTGAATCACGCCTCCGCCAAAGCCAATCAGCATCCAAAGCTCATCTTAAAAGTTCATCTTGTCCACTACCTAGTGTGTAGGCGGCGGTTTCGCTGTGTGACATCATCCAGATGACCTAAATCAATAAGAAAAACCTAAATCAATAAGATCAATAAGAGTCAGATCTGTTGTTAGTTAATGTAAACTTTTAGCTTAACTTTCCATCGTGTTTTGGTGTCAGGCTGCCATGAAGCGCCAAGTTGGTTCGCATGACTCATCCCGTGACGGGTCCGACCCTCTTAAGTAACACAGGACAGTGCTGTATATCAACCTTAAAAATAATCAGATGTTTTAAAATTAAGCAAAAAGTTATACAGTGCAGCTTTATAATATCTGTAAATATTACACCCTGAATCATTTATAGTTTATGACAAAACTATAAAAGGGTTTTGAGAGATTAAAAGAAATTCTACACAATGATCAACAAAACATTTATTTAAATAAAACAACAAAGCAAATCACCTTTTAGATTCCTAAATAGCATTTCAGTGTTTACCAAAGTTACACATCCACCATAGGCAGTGACATACTTTTTATTATGATGCAAACTGTTAAAAAAAAAAACAACCCTGCTGCAAATGAGTTTACAGCTGCACAGATGAACAATCACGCTTACAAAATCGTCGACTGTGTTTGGAAAAGCTGCATTTTCAGATCTTTGATATGCCTGCGACTATAAGAATATGAAGCGATAACCCCCAGCTATGTGATTCACACTAAAGGACTGCTTTACATTGCCAAGGGGGCAACGCTACGTTTCCACCCCCCCACCCCATCACACAAACGGATGTTATTCACAACAATATGCAAAGTGCTACCACCTGGGACTCTCAAAAGGAAAGACATTTCAGCACTAAATCACTGGAAAGCCATTATTCAAAGAAGTTCTATATTTTTGTTTTCATAGCAAGCTAAACTATGATTTATGTACATTGCATAGGTAATATGGTATCAGACAGAACTCCTGGCTTGTAGTACATCACTTGGAATTATGGGTAACCTCATGTATTTCTTTTCAGGGAACAGGATGTTTTATGTCACTGCCTTTCTAATGAGGAATAAAAAGTCAAGTCTCTGTTGCTCTCAGCTCTTCAAAGCGTAGACCTTTTAAACCTCGCCTCAGTGGTTCTGTGCATCCTTCTGCAAAGCTCTGGTCAGATTTATCTCCAGGCACAGCGTGCTGCAGATGAGGTGTATTTTGTAACCCTTGATCCAGTCACATACACTGAGAAGCAGAGGCACGTTTGAGTGAGCCGTCTCCTCCGGCACGGCACCCTGACAGGCTTTAACAACGCCGTAAAGCATAATGACAGTCCCTCAGAACAGCTCCATGATCACAGGCTGTAAAACCATGCAGATGGTGGCAGATGATCAGTGCCGTCTGAACTGAATACAAATGACTGCGACGCAGTCGGAGTGAACTGTGGATCCTGGTAGGACAAAGGCGTGCAGTAATAGCCGCCTCTGGGATAACACATCGCCTGCTGTTGTTGGTGCTTTTATGGCAGCAAACTTTTCATTTGTGCAAAGTTGCAGAAGTTAGTCGAGGAAAGCTGCAAAACTGACAGCGTGCCTCCATTGGCCATTAAAAGCCTGATATGAAGAGGAGGAGGAGGAGGAGGAGGAGGAGAGTTCCTTTTGTATATCCTGTGTCTGTTAATACAGCTGGATATTTACTGAGGCAATTCAGGTTAAGTACCTTAGATACACAGCAGCGTCCCAGCTGGGATTCCAACCTTCTGGTCACAAGTCTGCTCTTTAAAACAGCCGTGCTAATTGGGCTGTGGGTTGATTTAAGAATTTCTTAAAGACACTTACTTTCCCTGGTTAGCTGGAGACAAAATGAAGAACACAGCTTCCAACACGTCATCCTATAAATATACGTAGATCACCTGAAAGCCTCACAGAGCTGATGACGAGTAGAACAATTTATATCATAGTAATAAAATGTCATCTCTATCTGTCTATCTGTCTGTCTGTCTGTCTGTCTGTCTGTCTGTCTGTCTGTCTGTCTCCAAAAATGTGGAAAGACCTTCCATTGCAAATTAAATTGTCTACATTTTTTTGTCTAATTTTAAATCGCTCTTAAAAACTAATCTCTCTGCCTTGGCGTTCTAAACTGTGTGAGATGTTGATTTTAGTCTGTGATACATTATTTTTTATTAATTTTATTATAGATTTTAAATTTCTGATCTTAATTTTGTCTTTTATTCCTGCTATGTTGTTTGACTGTACAGCATTTTGGTCCTTTGAGAAATTTTAAAGGGCTTTATAAATAAAGTTGGATTAGATATCTATCTATCTATCTATCTATCTATCTATCTATCTATCTATCTATCTATCTATCTATCTATCTATCTATCTATCTATCTATCTATCT
>NW_015153653.1:0-2125 GCF_000732505.1 Cyprinodon variegatus | reverse complement strand
TGAGTAGTTTTTTAAAATATGTAATTTTTACTTTTACTTGAGTAAATTTTAACCTAAGTAATTTTACTTCGCTACATTTAAAACCCCCTCACGTTACTGAGTAAAAAAATGATGATGAAAAAATTAAATACGGCTAGAAATTTAAACCCCTGTGTCTCGGAACCGACACTAAATCGCCATTAAAAAATAGAAGAAGACTTTTGACTTTTAACAGAACTTTATTTACACAATTCAAACATATAAACAATTGATGTAAAATTAAGTGTCAGTTAAAATCATTAAATGAGGATCTTGTTAATAACAGTGGGATTCTGTTGCATTTTAGTTTGATTTCTAGTATCTTTTAGGCATTTAATTTTATGTGCATTTTGAAAACTTTAAATCGTAGTTTAAATTTCTTTATTCCTATCATGGTGTCTGTTGGACAATAGGATTGAAAATAGTTTGCACTTTATGGTTCAGGTTGTGACTGTCCTTGTGTTGTGAGGAAGTATGTTCTTTAGCCCAGCTGATCTTTTGCAGTGTGGATGTCCACTGAAATACGCCTTGAAATCGATTAAACACCTTGTGCTCAATTCGATTCATGACTCATCCTTTTTTGCATTAAATAACTCAAAGTAACTAAGTAACTTTTACTTAAATTACCTTTTAAATGAAGTAATTTTGTACTTTTACTTGAGTAAATTTTGAGATGGGTGATTTTACTTTTACTCTGAGTAAAATTTAGGCAAAGATACTTTTACTCAATTACAATGTTTTTTGCACTCTTTCCACCTCTGCTATCTATCTAAAATATCTATAAAAGCTCAGTTTCGGTCAGTTTTCTAGATGTGTGTTTTTTTATCATGTTTTTTCATGCATATTTTAAATAATCACATCAGAAGCGCTTGAGGAAAAAGTCAAACCCCATCTAAGAGAGTGTCTACAAAATGTAGAAAGTTGATTTGAAATTTTGTGTAAAAATGTTTTAAAGTTCCCTTAGGTGGTTTTTGACTTAAAAAAGGAAATGTTAAAAGAGGAAATGGAAGCACATTGAACAAATAACTTCTGACAATATTTCCCTCACCTGTATGTCGTCCCACTAGACTTGAATTAAATTACATATTACATGTTTGCAACACATTTATTAAAATCATGCACCATTGCTGATTTCTGGTCCATGCTAGTTTCTGACTCTATTATAGCCATGCATTCATGATATTATTACATTATGCCTTGAATCTCGTGGTTATGTCACTGAATGGAAACATGTCTAATTGTTATTTTCCTTTTTTTGACATTTCAAATTTCACTCAAATTCACTTTACATTAAAATGGAACGATGGCTACTGCTGTGTTTGGTCCCAGTGACTGGTCGTTGGAGCTGTGATAGAGCCCAGTCATTGTTGACATCGCTCATCCAACAAAAACTGAATTTGAAGGAAAAAAGTAAACCCGGACCATGATGCTACCACCACCATTCATTATTGTGGTTATGCAGTTTTTTGGGTGATTGCTTGTGCAAAATGAGTTGAAGTTTGGATGGTTTAAAACAAGGGTTCCCAGACTTTCTCATGTGCCTCCAACTCCCCCTATCATATTTACCCTGCATACAAACTTTTTAATACACTTTTGATGACATTGTAATAACAGACATAATTAAATCAAATGTCTTAAGTGTTTTTGTATTTGGAGGATGTAGCTTCATATCTGTTAGCACCATAAGCATGTCACTTTCCACATTCATGTTATGTGTTTTTTAGTTAATCAGTTAAAGTCACACAACTGATAAAAGGGAAGAGACATTTCAGTGGCCTGTCATTCATGATGTAATAATTATTTTATCAAATTATTTTATAAAACCAAATATTAGTTTT
Organism: Cyprinodon variegatus; assembly: GCF_000732505.1. Taxonomy (NCBI): domain Eukaryota; kingdom Metazoa; phylum Chordata; class Actinopteri; order Cyprinodontiformes; family Cyprinodontidae; genus Cyprinodon; species Cyprinodon variegatus. The sequence continues at coordinate 269 of NW_015153653.1, read as the reverse complement.
ACATAAACTCATGTAAAACCAATATTTGGTATCATAATGAAATGTGCACTTTTTTTTTTTTTTTCCAAGTTGCCCATAGTCCCCTGTACCCCCACCCCCTTAGCGATGCTTTGAAAACCCCTGGTTTAGAAGACAAACCAAGCTTGTTTCAAAACATTAACTAAAACAAAACACAGACTATTGAAACATGTAGAACATTCTGGCTCTTCCAGACATTCTGTATTAACTAGATCTGTGTGGTGATGTTTAAATTTTTGTATGATGGGGGA
>NW_015153652.1:7560-8949 GCF_000732505.1 Cyprinodon variegatus | reverse complement strand
CATCATGAAGCCCTTATGGCACAGCATTCTGCCCTGTTCTAATCTGGACAGCATTCGTTCCTCCTTACTTACAACAATAGAAAGCAGTCAGAGTCATAACAAATTACACTTTGGTTAAACAGTAACATGTTATGAAGAAACCTTGAGAAAGAATCTGGTTTGTTATGGGAAGAAGCTACAAACACCGTCCTGCAGGGAGTGGTGTGGCCTTGAGAGAGAAACAGACTGAACAGAAGAGGAGTAGCAGATGGTTCAGGTACGACCCAACACACTCATCCCGACAGTAGATAAGCCTGAGGAAAGGCTCCAAATGACAAAAACTCATATGGGTGAGTAGAACATGATGGAATAACGGAAAATCAAGGAACCAATGGAAAAAAAAACGGCGTTCCCCTTTAAAACAACTAACTTCATTCATTTCAGACGGAACTATTCACCTGCTTGGATTATAGTAAACTGAACTTCTAATCTTCACCACTGTTCGGAGCCATTTCCCTTTCTCTTTGGAGCACGGAGCAGCTGACTTGGACTCGCAATGAATCATGGGAAACCCAAGGCTATGTAGGATGCAGCGGACCCATCCTTTAAATGGGGCAAAAAGGAGGACGCATTTGTCGGCTGCGTAACGAGGAGTCTTCCAATCAGAACAGGCCTCAGCGCAGTGTTACGACTTCATCGGCAGACGAATCTGGCCTTCAGAGGACGCAGACACAGACATATATATACGTAGACGCCTTGGCCGCTGCAGGTTTGCATGTCAACGTCACCGCCATATTGGATGTGGCAGAAAGTTGACCGAGCCCAGGGTAGAGGGGGGGGGGCCTGAATCAGCCCCCTACATCTGTTGCAACAAATACAAGAATGTTTCAGAGATGTTTGCAAGGAAATTGGAGCTTTATTCATAAGTTTCATAAAATCTTTTCCTATTATTATGTTATTCTGATTATCCACAACAGTATTTAAGACGTCCCCCCCCACCAGCCATTCCTTCTAACTGGTTACGCTGCTGATGATCTCTGAAGTTTATTAAGCTGCTATACATAAAGCTGGCTGCACTGCAGATATATATGGAGGATAAAAAGTGCCAAAATGAAATAAATAAATACAGCATTAAATAAATAATTAAATGTGTCAATAATTCATTAAATGTGGAATTAAATGTGTCATTCATTCATTAAAACCACGTCACTAATATAAAGTGCCACAATTAAATCAATAAATACAGCGATAAACAATGAATTAAATGTGTAATTCATTAAATAAATAAGGAATTAAATATATAAATGTGTCATTAATTTAATAAAATACGTCTTCATTTTATTAAAAAAATATATATAATTATTTCAGTGTGCATTTAATTATTTCATGGTCCTGTGTCGCAGTGCATCG
>NW_015153652.1:2545-4183 GCF_000732505.1 Cyprinodon variegatus | reverse complement strand
CGATGCACTGCGACACAGGACCATGAAATAATTAAATGCACACTGAAATAATTATATATATTTTTTTAATAAAATGAAGACGTATTTTATTAAATTAATGACACATTTATATATTTAATTCCTTATTTATTTAATAAATTACACATTTAATTAATTGATTATCGCTGTATTTATTTATTTAATTATTTAATTTTTATTAATGAATGACACATTTATTTATTTAATTCCACATTTAATGAATTATTGACACATTTAATTATTTATTTAATGCTGTATTTATTTATTGAATTTTGGCACTCCATAGATAGAGACAGGAAAACATAGAACCTGAAGCTTCTCATCTGTAAACAGTCATGCATCAGCGTCTTCAGGTGAGAGCGGCTGTACCCTTTATGTTAAAGTGATGGAGTGATGAGTGCAGGAATTTGATTAATAACTAAACTAAAGAAATCTCATTTAAGATCATCCATAACATTTATCCTACCAAAGTCTTTATCCAGAAACGCTTTAAACAAAAACCATTGATGTCACCTGCAGCTTCTGCTGTAATAATCCTGAAACACTTGTTCATCTAATCTGGACCTGCTCACTAATCCAGTCCTTCTGGAACGACGTTTATTACTTCATTGAGAGAAAAATAGACAAAGATTTTCTTTTATTTTGGAAGACTATACTATTCAGCATTAAGCGAAACTGCAAAGAGATCAGATAAGGTATAATTAATTGACTTGATTATTATAATGGCCAAGTTCTTTACAGGTAAATATAAATATAGAGGCTCCAAACCGGCATTACTGCTTTTAACCATGAACTCAAACAATAAATTGACAGCAAACAATTATCAGAAAATAAGAAAGCAATCAAAACTGTGACCCTGTAATGCCAAATGTATCATATTTGATACAAACGGTTTCTGTAATGTTTTGCGTCTGACACCTTTTGCATAATTTAATGGTAAAAACTTTGCTCAAAATCCTATCGTACACAATCAGATAAACCTGATAACAGCCAGTAGAAGACTACACAAAAAATAATCTTGACTTATCGCATAGTAATAAATTATTAATATCAAAAATGTATTTTTGTTTTTTCTTTTTACATATTTTGATAAAAGGCCAAATAAGGACTTCAAACCAAAAAACAGTAACTTTCTATTTTGTTTTATTCTTGGATCGTGCTTTAAAGGGTTAATCTTCTTATTTAGAGCGCTGTTTCTCCCTAGCCTTAACTTTTATTTCATAGATGTACTATTTTATTTTTTTCTCGTCTTTCTTCCTTATTGTTTCTTGTTTTTGCGCAAAACGAAGACATTTAATTGACTGGTAAACATCTGAATTTATTCTATTGAAAATGTAAAAAAAGGTTGCTAAGAATACCAATGGGTCTTTCGCACGTGACGTCACGCCCTGTGCATTGTGGGTAATTAGCGCCATATTGGGAGGTTACCGTATGAGAAGTTAGAGCTGCTATTCAAGCGTCCCAGGAGATTTACCTTTTCTTTTGTAGATTAAAATGGCTCGTTCTTGTTGTGTTAAAGGCTGTGGGAGTACTACTTCCGGCAAAAAAGGACATTCTGGCATCAAATTTTTCAGGTTTCCTGCCTGGAGAAAAGATTGTGGCTTACAAATGGAGGACATT
>NW_015153652.1:0-1084 GCF_000732505.1 Cyprinodon variegatus | reverse complement strand
CTAGATCAACATTAAATCTGGTCTAAATAAGAACTAAACCAGGACATAAACAGGGAAAAACAAGAACTAAAGACTAAACCAGGACAAAGAACCAATAAAAGTCTGTCTTCTAACTTCTTATAACATATACAGAAATCTTGATATAACAGTTTGTATTTATTGTCTCAAAATGTAATTGCAGGTCAACCTGCTTATGAGATGATGGAAACTGATCCAGACTGGGCTCCATCCCTACGTCTCGGTCATACTGATCTTCAACCAACTGACAGTGCAAGGTAAACGCCAGCAGCTGTGCAGAATGTGCAGAAATAAATCGACTTTTGGAAGAAAATCGAGATCTGAGGCACCAACTTGACAGAGTTAAATTCAGTGATACTTTTTTTTCAGATGATGACAACGACAAAGTTAGGAACTATACAGGACTGCCAAATAAACAAACATTCATGGAAATTGTGTCGATTTTGGTGCCTGCCACTTCAGACAATAAGAAACTACTCACACCATATCAAATGCTTCTTCTAAAATGTATGCGGCTTCGACTAGATGTTTCTGTTTATCTTCTTGCCAATAAGTTTTTTGTGTCTCCTAGTACTGTGTACAGAGCTTTTAGCGACACTGTCTCACGATTGTATACATTTCTAAAAAATGCCATTATAAGGCCAGACAGAGACACTTTACGCAAAGTTATGCCACATCAATTTGTACAGTCGTTTGGCAATCGAGTTGCTGTCATTATTGACTGCTTCGAAATTTTCACAGAGAGACCTTCCAATGTCAAAGCATGTGCCCAAATGTTTTCAAGTTACAAGCACAATCACACCATGAAGTACGTGATAGGCATTACACCCAAGGGAGCCATCTGTTTTTTGTCAAAGGGATGGGGGGGGGGGGCGTACAAGTGATAAACATATTACCCTGAATAGTGGGTTTCGGATAAACTGTTGCCGGGGGACATTGTTTTGGCTGACAGAGGTTTTGATATTCAGGAAAATGTTGGCATGTTGTGTGCGGAGGTTAAACTCCCAGCTTTTACTAAAGGCATGTGTCAGCTGGATGCTAAAAATGTGGAGGAAACAAGAAAAAT
>NW_015153651.1:8514-8951 GCF_000732505.1 Cyprinodon variegatus | reverse complement strand
GTGGCCGTCTAACACCCGACGTTTGTGGCCGTCTAACACCCGACGTTTGTGGGCTAACACCCGACGTTTGTGGCCGTCTAACACCCGACGTTTGTGGCCGTCTAACACCCGACGTTTGTGGCCTAACACCCGACGTTTGTGATCTAACACCCGACGTTTGTGATCTAACACCCGACGTTTGTGATCTAACACCCGACGTTTGTGGCCTAACACCCGACGTTTGTGGCCTAACACCCGACGTTTGTGGCCTAACACCCGACGTTTGTGGCCTAACACCCGACGTTTGTGGTCGTCTAACACCCGACGTTTGTGGCCGTCTAACACCCGACGTTTGTGGCCGTCTAAAACCCGACGTTTGTGGCCGTCTAACACCTGACGTTTGTGGTCTAACACCCGACGTTTGTGGCCGTCTAACACCCGACGTTTGTGGGCTAACA
>NW_015153651.1:4597-5591 GCF_000732505.1 Cyprinodon variegatus | reverse complement strand
AACCTTGATATCATCCAAACACTCAATGCTGAAGGAACGTCCTGCTTGCTGACGTCTCCCGTTAAAATGGGAATAAAGAGCCTTTGCTTCATCTAGATCATCATTTCTACAGCTTTCACAATGAGGCCATATTCCTTTAGATTTCTGTTTTCCTCCAATAAATGATAAATCTATCAGGATAAATGATGTTCAGACGTCATCGGTCAGGGTTACGGCTCCGTTATGCTGAGGTGAGAGCAGGACGGCGGCTGAAGGACAGACTTTAGGACTTTGAAGCTGAACTAAAACTAAATCCCTCTGATGTCATCAATTCAACCTAAAGCCAGCGCAGTGGAGGAAGGAAATATTCAACTAGTTTATATTTCAGGGCAATCAGTGCTTCGGTGGAGCAGCGGTTAGCGTGTCCACGCTAAGCCCTCTGACCCGGGTTTGAATCCCACCTGTGGTCCTTTGTCGCATCTCTCTCCCGCTCTCTTCAGGAAACGAGCCGCTAATTCCGTGAAAACCTAAAAAAAAACCCTAAAGATCAACTTTCTAAAACAGGTTTTAGTTTTTTAGTATTTGAAGCTGAACTGAATCTAAATGTGACGTAAAGTCAAGCTGAAGGCGGCTGTGGAGGAAATAAAAGCAGGGAGGAGCCATTTTATAGATCTACCAGCTGTAGAAACACTGCTTTACGGGTCCAATCTGGTACAGTTCTATGGGTCAGAACCAGAGAAGATCTATCTGTGGCCTGATTGGATCTGCTTCCATCTTTACCAACATGAAACAGGAGGACATGCGATGGAGCCAGGCGCTCTGATTGGTCCAATCCGTGCAGAGATAAAGGCCTAATGGCTGCTAACGGGATCCAGAGGTTTTAACATCTGTTGGAACATGAAGCTGCTGCTGTCCTGATGTTACCACGTTCCTGATGAGGAACCAGAACCAACGTTCTCTGAATGCAACACTCCTCTGACCCGGTCCACTTCCTCCTCTGGAAGGTAGAAACGCC
>NW_015153651.1:0-1917 GCF_000732505.1 Cyprinodon variegatus | reverse complement strand
GGGTCACCCTGGACAGGTCTGTTGCTGGGCAACACAGAGACACGTTACCATGGAGACACACACCTAAGGGCCTGGAGTACCCAGAGAGAAGCATAGGATGCAGAGGGAGAACATAAGGGGATTGAACCCAGAACCTTCTTTCTGCCAGGCAGCGGTTCTACAGACTGCAGAGGCTGTGGTGCTACTGGGCTGGAACAGGTGGGTACTGGTGTACGCCGCGCTGTATCCGCCGTGCCTGATGGGACGAGCAGCAACAGGTAGATGAGGGGAGGATGGTCCACAGGTTCTCTGGGTTCCTCTGCTCAGACCAGAACCATGTTCCAGCAGCAACGCTCTGCGCCCCGATTGGTTGAGGAAATCCCTCCATCTAATGACCAGACCTGAGAACATGGATGTTTTCCTTCATTTTAGTTTGACGGTCCTGAACACGAACACGCTGTGATTGGAGGCATTACGCCCTGCTGCTCCCACACAGCTGCAGGAATGAAGTCAGCTCTCTGGAAGAACAGCTCTTGGCTTCTTCAGCTCATTAGGACCCAATAACACCTTCATAAAAGAAAGGCTGCGCTCTGATTGGCCCAATCTTCTTATTCTTTGGTTTTTAATCTTCTTCAGTCAGACCTCCAGTGTTTCCATGTGGGACTTTTTAAAGGTTGGAGAAGCTGCTTTCAGAGCAGCACAGAGGAAGACCTCATCATCATCATCATCCTCATCATGGTGCAGATCTCCATGGGTTATAATGCAGAGCTCAGTCACCTGACGTCAGCTCTGATCCGTCAGAAGCTGCTGCCCTACAGGCTGGTGTCACGCCGTCAGCTGCAGGCAGACGCTGATGATGGACCAGATGAGATTAAAAACATCCACTTTATTTCTGAGTTTCAATCCCAGCAGAACCAACATGGCGTCATTTAGCGGTCCTAACCCGTATCGCCCTCCCAGCGCCTCTCGCATCCATTGGACATTTGGACGTGTTCTCATCAACAGAATATTTTGAGGAGATGAAGAAGCTTCATCCTCCATCAGAACACGGAGTAAATAACCTGAACTGAAATATTGCCATCAGTGGAGCCATGAAACAGGTGGGGGTGGGGCGACACAGCCAGCCAGGAAGGTTGAACAAAAACGCTTTAGAACTCGATGGTTCTGAAGCCGTTCTCGGATCCAGCACAGGGCCGCCGGCGCTCGTCTTTGGATCCACTGGCAGCCCAGTTAGCCTGCTGGGATCCGTCTGTTTGGCGTCACTCCTGCATCCTGCCTCAGATCAAAGGGGGAGTTCAGATGCTGGCTGACTGGGACCGACTGGGACCAACTGGTACCGACTGGGACCAACTGGGACCAACTGGTACCGACTGGGACCAACTGGTACCGACTGGTACCGACTTTACGCGGAGTTCCATTTCCTGTTGGGCCGCTCCCCTTCGTCAGGATGATTTTCAGACTCTAGAACACATATATCAAAGTCAAGGCCCGCGGGCCGGATCCGGCCCATGAATTGTTTATCCACGGCCCCCTGCATGAAATTTAATGACCATTAGAACCGGCCCACAGGCCACGGCCGCCTGTGGGCGCTGCTGTGACTTCATGGGCTACCGTTGCATTGTGGGAATGTAGTGTTGGTCCGGTTGTGTTGCAGCACCAACACTACATTCCCAGGGGAAAACATGATCCAAGCTGTGCTGAAGTCTGAGGAGGCAAAGTGAGCTAACTGCGCTCTGCAGCTGCTGCTTGCAGGCGTCAGCAGAGGCTGATTTAAGGCAGGTTAATAGGAGCCTGGATGGAGGGAGGGAGGGGCGGGGCTGATCCTGCAGGTGATGGAGACGCTGCTGAGCGAGGGGCAGGTGGGATCCACCTGATACAGATATGTTAGCATGGTGATAGCAAGGCTGGCTAATGTTAGCATGGTGATAGCAAGGCTGG